>NC_051388.1:17079357-17081857 GCF_015228065.2 Penaeus monodon
GATATGCACACTTTTTATAGTACCTTCATAAACTACACGCTGCTATTAACTGTATCGTTGACCCTCAAGATATAGCTTCCCTCCCTTTACTTAACCATATCCCCAGATAGGACCTTTTTGCCTCAGGTGTTAAAGAAAGCCATCACAGCACCATAACAACTAAAATTTGTGATAGGACATCACCATACCGCCAGTCATGTTAAATAGTTCACCTCATCGGCGTCACTGCTTGGCACTGTACTGCCTCTCCCCCCTCTCAACCTACTACAGCACACCGCACCATACGAAATCACAAAGAAACTCACCCTCTCCCAGCGTAATATTCATTCTGCATCTCGCCACATATCTTTTTATTATGATAGATTACGGTCCCTCTTTTCTCCACATGGCCAAGTGCTTGTATGGACATTGCTAGAAGTCTGCAATTTGCAAAAGTGTGCGCGCGCATTTTGTGTGTGGAGTGGTGTCGGTGGGAGGGGGAGAGTGGAGGGGGTTGCGGGGAGGTGGTGGTGGTGGCGGTGGTAGAGATGGCGGCGGGAGCAGCAGTGGCAGCGGCAGCGTAGTGTGTGGTGGTGTGTCCGTCAGTGTGGCTGGTGTAGTGGAGCGCGCCTCACGTGCCGCAAGGCTGCTGCCGCCCCTCATGATCTACCTTACTTCCGCCCTCAACACGCCCACACCTGTGCTACCTGCCCACGCCCGCCTTGCCCTCACATCCAGCGTCCAGTTGTCCTCATCAGCACAGGTCACACAGCGGTAGCGCACGCTGGTTAGCCGGACGCAGGGTTCCGCCCCCTGCAGGCGCCCCCCTCCCTCCTTGTTGCCAGGGTGCTGTGTCCTGCCTGGCCATGCCACCATGACCGCCTCCGTCAGCTGACTCTGGTGTGGCCCCTGAGACGGGCATCCCGCTCCTACTGGAGACAGAATGTGAACCCGAGTCTGTCAAGTCCCCTGTATTGATCCGAGGAAGGTGTTGGTGGTGGTGGCGGTGAGTGCGGCGCGACCCGGCGGTGTTGGTGTAGTAGTCTACGGGAATCCTCAGACCCGGCTCGGGCCTTACGCCTTGTGCTAGCTCCTGAGGAAGTGACAGTACCAAGCTAGTCCTACTACAAACCCGTGCTGGGGCTCCGTGCCCGGACTCGACCCCACTTTCCATGGACACGCAGCCGAGGCCGGTGCTGGAAATAGTGAACCAGAGAGTGTGTCAGCTCTGTTGTGCCCAAGCTGATGATACTAGTGGCTTCCGCGAAGGATGGTGTAGGGTGTAGTGTTGATTGTTGTACCCTCTGAGGGTGTGTGTGCCAGCATGGCGTACGGTGGGCGGGGGCGCGGTGGTTATGGTTACCGGGGTGCAACAGCCTCCCCTCCTGGAGGCGCTGCCCCCCGCAGGACCGACTCTGATGAAGACTACGAGGAAGGTAAGCTGAAACAGCAGTGGACCCTTATGCAGGGCATGCCGGGCACGCTCGTGTCCTCTCCCCTTAGTGACGAGCTTCTCGTCTGTTTCCGTAGCATCGTCATGTTCATCTGCCATGAGCTCAGCTTCGAAGTGTTTAAGCATCTAGTATCCATTTGCTTGCTGAAAAAAAGTTATATACGTGTTAAAAAGCAGTTTTTCTATATCGTCTCTTGAGCAATCCGTGTGTGCTGCCATGCAGTATTGATGGTGACAAGGTCACATTGATAGTTTCTGGAATTGATAATGGTGATAAACTGTAGAACCTCTCTGACATGACAAGGAAAGTGATTAAAAGATGGATGAGTCTGTTTATCTGATCAGTCCATCATATTACCAAAGATGACATGGATTGCTTCATGTTAGATTCTGCGCACTCGCTTGATGTAAACGGATATTGTACAGGTAAAAGTACCTCACTATCTAAAGCCGTTAATGGGCCTGATAACCTAAACAATTTAGAGAAAAAACACAGGCACACTTTTCACTGTATGATAGCCATCTTTGTCTGTACTGCAGTGATAGCGTATAGTTTACGTCAGGCAATAATTCACTGCATAGTCTGCGTTTATGTAACATCTGTAGATAGATTAGTAATACGGGGTTAAGTAGTGGCAGCGTTGCTTTAATGTATGATTCGTAGATAGATTGATAACAGATTAGTTGCTGAATGGATAGATGGGTAAATGGATAGATAAACTTGCAACATCATGATTTAAATCACCCACTGTAAAAACGGTGAACTTTGCAAACTTTTTGGTGCGCTTCATTACATACACATCCTTTTTGGTGGTTTTGTTAGCTAATATATTTTTAACCGATTATTTGAGAACATGGCTTGTGAACGACCGATTCTTGGACCAAGTAGCTTAAATAAGTGAAAAAATGTAATAAAATTCGAAGAGATGCGAGTGCCTTTTTTCTCATCTACTTCAGTTCACTTTTTTTTTTTTTAGAAAAATGGAAGCCCGACTCCTACCCTTCATTCGCCTTAGCCTTGAAAACAAGTGAGCAGTACGGGAAAATCTACATTTTCACTTTCATTGG
>NC_051388.1:17091857-17096857 GCF_015228065.2 Penaeus monodon
CCTTGTGTCATCCATTGTTACGTCACATTTACTTTCGAAAAAAACTGCTGTTTATTTTTGTTCTGCGTGAAAGTTGCACAAAGGTGACCAGAGACAAGCAACGGGCGTCGACATCACCACTTGTCACCTCATGGGGTAAGAGGGGAAGGGGTAGGGGACAGCTGGGCAGGAGGAGAGGATGGAGGATCATGTCCCGATTCTGCCCTGTGCCGATCACCACGCGGCTTCTGTTGCCAGGCTCTCACGTTGATGCGGATGTTGATAACATGCAATTGTCTGTTTTCTTTTTTTTTTATACAAAATGTTGGTGTCTTAAGGGATCGTTGCATAGTTTTCCATTGCCGTTGCCTTTTTTATATATCTTTTATTTTTGTTTGTATATTGTACATATTGCAGCTTCCGCAATATCCTTGGCTTATCCGTGTTATTACCGAAAGAAATTATTATTTTAATACATTGAAACTAGCACAAACATTTTTATCATCCGGTGTACGTGGATAAACAGTACTACATGTATTTGTTTACAAAATGAAAATGAATACTTCTTTCCTGTATTTTGGAATATGTGGCCTTCTTTAGGGTTACCATCGCCAGAGGAAAGCACGAGAGCAGGAGGACCGATGAAAGGGAGTCCCGTTATTAGCACGGCGTGTAGCGGGGCCGGGCTGTAGGATATGGGACGACGTACTCGGCGTCCGTCACACGGGGCGGCCATTTTTCAGCCGTTACGTCACAGCCGCCTCGGGCGTCGCGCTTTTTCTTTTTAATGTATCTTCGGTAGGCGCTCGTTCGTTTCCGCTTTTGTGCTCATTTGTTAGATTAATGCCTTTCGCTTTCCCTGCATTTCGAGACTTGTATATATCCATTTTTTTTTGTTTCCGCTTCGAGCATCATCTCTCTGTCTTTGGTCTTGTACTGTTTTCTTTCTTTTTTCCTTCTCTGCTTTTATGTTATTTCCTTTTTCACTTCCTCCTTCCGGCTGGTGCGCGAGCCCCCTCCCATGGATCGCCCACGCTGCGCCCCTGTCGGCCGAAGGAGGCTGCGTTTCTCATCAGGGTTGTTAGAGGTGAAGCAGGTCGCCTTTATGGTAGCAGCAGGCTCCCCTTCCCCTCGTTCCCGTCCCCCTTCCTGCTAACACCCTTTTCCCTCGCCCCTCGCTCTCCTCCCCCTCTCATACCCTCACCCACCGCTCACCCACTCGCACAGGGGCATGTACACCCTTTTACATCGATGTTCCGCGCTTGCTCCTTCTCTTTTATTCTTCGCTCGTGTCGACGGTTCCTCGATCATTCTCTTCCCGGATTCACCCTGCTCTTCTTCCCCTTTCCCACCTTTCTCCCCCCCCCCCTCTCTCTCTCTCTCTTTCTCTCCCTCTCTCTCTCTTTCTCTCCCTCTCTCTCTTTCTCTCCCTCTCTTTCTCTCCCTCTCTCTCTCTTCCTCTCTCTCTCTCTCTCTCTCTCTCTCTTTCTATCCCTTTCTCTCTTTCTATCCCTTTCTCTCTTCTTCTCCTCTCTCTTCTCTCCTCTCCTCTCTCTCCTCTCTCTTCTCTCTCTCCCTCTCTCCTTCTCTCTCTCTCTCTTCTTTCTCTCCTTTCTCTCTCCCTCTCCTTTCCCCTCCTCCTACTCTCTCTCTCTCTCTCTCTCTCTCTCTCTCTCTCTCTCTCTTTCTCTCCTCTCTCTCCTCTCTCTCTTTCTCTCCCTTCTCTCCCTCTCTCTCTCTTTCTCTCTATTCCTCTCTCTCTCTCTTTCTCTTCTCTCCTCTCTCTCTCTCTTCTCTTTCTCTCCCTCTCTCTCTCCCTCCTCTCTCCCCTCTCTCTCTTCTCTCTCTCTCTCCTCTTCTCTCTCTCTCTCTCCTTCTCTCTTCTCTCTCTCTCCTCTCTCTCCCTCTCTCCCTTTTTTCCTCTTCCTCTTCCTCTTCCCACTGCCCTCTTTTTCTGATTTCTCCTTCCCTTTCTCTATGCTCCTTCTCGGCCACTCATCTCCTTGCCTCGTTATTTCATCTTTCAAGTGGTTATATTTCACGCAGTAATTGGTTGCTTCGTACGATACTTATTCCCTTCCCGTTTCCGCTCATTTGATGTTCAGCCGCAATAGCTCTTTCTTTCCGTCCCCCCCCTCCTTCCCTCTCCCCCTCAACCCTCCTCCCCTCCTCCCGTGGGTGTAGTCTGCGTGTCCGTCGTCTGTGCTTCCGTCCTGCGTTCCGCTTATTGTCTCCACCGTAATGCGATCCTGTTGACTGTGCCACCATTGCAACGCGATCTTGCCTACTGTTGTTCCTGTTAGCGCTGGCTGGCTGGCTGCCTGGCTTTGGAGTTTGGCTATGGCCGTGGCTGTGTTAAGTGTGTGTGTGTCTGTGTCTATGTCTGTGTGTGCGTTGGTATGTCTGTCTTTGCCGGTGTGTATTGTTTGTGTGTGTGTTGGTCGCTGCATTTGTCCATCTCTACCATTCGTTCCATATAGTCACTTTGTCCTCCTCCGATACCGTGAGTTTCACTTCTACTATGGCCTTTCCCCCTGCCGGTGACCGCAATACAGGTTATTGTTTATGGAGCTGCGCAGATCATGTTATAGAGAGCGTAATCGGTCTAGCTTTCTGTGGTGTTGGTTTTGTGCTCTGGCGGGTTAATTGTAAACTAATTTATACGACAGCAGGATTCAACCGGCCCGTGTTTTAGCTTAATACTATCCGTTTTAACCCGCGTTTTACCATTTTTAAGCCTCGTTTGACTGTGAATTATAGCACTGGTTCATTTTTTTGAGGGAGGTGGGATGCACGGGGCGATCTCTCCCATACATCCTTGTTTATGAGTCATGTTCGTGCACGAGTCGAGTGCCTGATTAATCGCAATAATTTATGTATGTTGTTGTGATCTGTTTCTCCGCAGGTGTCTTTGTTTACTTTAAAAAAATACTTATTAGGCGCATTTTCCTGATAGGTATAAGGACGGAAATGAATAATTTACAAATTGAAATTAGATTGCGGCGCATGTGCAAAAGCAAACGCGTTCGCCATTTTATTGCATGTTTGAAGCCCCGAGCAAGCCCCTCCCCCATCTTTGCTTTATTTTGACAGGTTTTATTATCTGTTGCATAGATTATCATTTTGGTAGATACGCCTGTACGCCTGTCATTCGGTGGCATCTGGCTGTTATGTAGCGATTGCGCAATGTAGATCATCACCAGTGTATGTAGATGTGCAAGCCATGCAACCTAGTGCCGCGCCGTCGAGTTGAAACGACCAAGGTTGTTTCCAAGAGATAAGTGTGCCAGCGCCTTTTCTCCGCGGTGCTCTTTCTGTTTACCTTTCAGTCTCTGGATGCATGTGTACACGTAATGACAAATAAGTACATAAATAAATGAACATATATAGACACACACACACACACACACACACACACACACACACACACACACACACACACACACACACACACACACACACACACACACACACACACACACACACACACTCTCTCACTCACTCACTCTCACACTCACACTCACACTCACACTCACTCTCACTCTCACTCTCACTCTCACTCTCACTCTCACTCTCTCTGTTGTGTTTCTGTTTCTGTTAGTGCTTGTGCGTTTTAGGTTTGTAACAGCACCTTCATTCTTAGATTGTCTGCACGCATGTATATACGCATGTAAGTACTCTCATTTCTCGGACAAAAATGCATTTCTTGTTTGTATGTTTATATGCGAAGGTTGTCGGTGTTTTGTATGTCAAGTTGTGAGTGTGTGTAGCCAGACAAAAGGTGCCGAGTAGAGAACTTTCACCGTGCATTCTGTGTCAAGGTAGATCAAAAGCCCCGGGTGTGGGGTCAGGAGTATGTGTGTGTGGTGTACTCGCGATTACGTGGGGGTTGCACAACGCGGCGGTTGCTGCACACGGCGGCGGCGGCGGCGGCGGCAGCGGGAGTCAACGCCCGGACAAGGTTGACAGGGGAAAGCGCGTCTTTGTGGCTTCCGCGGGCCAGACGCGAAGCAGACAACTTCTCTCCTGCCAATCGTGTTACGTCCTCGCGACCGAGGGAGGGGCGAAGGGAAAGGGGAAGGGTTAGGGGTTATGGGGAAGGGAGCGCCATCCCTGCCTTACGATGCTTGCTTTACCTGCCACAAGGATGCCACAACAGTAATATATCAACTGTTGGAGCCCTAGCATAACAAAGATGCAATCCATTGTTGCCTTCTCCTGCCCAAGAGGAGACACACTCGCACACACGGCCGCCCAGCTGCGTAAGGCTGCGAAGTGATTGCTAGTGCCGCGTCTACCAGTGAACACACAGCTGCTTCATCTCTGACCCTTTGGATGCGATTAATATACACATAATGGCGCATGTATACATAGACAGACACATGAAGCTGCTAACGCGCAGGCTGCAATAGAGCCTTAGATACTGTTGACGCAACTTCGTCTTTTCACTTTGCATTAGTCATTTGCACTCGCTTTATCACCAGCTCTTTTCAATCGGGTCATCTCGCCGTGTCTGTTTTTTACTCGGCCAGAGTCTTTTTATGGGACTGACGCTGTATCCCCGCGCCCAAGCTGTCGAACAGTGTAAACAAAACATTGTAGTGTGCCTTGGGTTAAACAATGCTAAAAATGCAATTACCATAGCGTTCCTGTTTTGTGTTATGGTGCTCATGTACACGCGCGCGCGCCGTTATTTATTTCATTGGAAGAATGTGGTATTTGTTATTATATGTGGTATTAGCTTTATTGAAGTAAAGAATGTTGGCTTCATCAGTTTTGGATTTTGTAAAACTTGGATATAGGCGATGCAAGTCCTTTTTTATGCAATATATATATCTTTCATGTAAAGACACGATTTATTTGTTTGTATATATTGGTTTAGAATTAGATTTTGTTCGTTTTGAACTTAAGCTCTTTCAGTATGATTGACGTTCGTGCATACTGGATACGAGAAGTTCTTCTTTCTACATCATGCCTCGACTTCCGCCAACATTTTTTTTGTGGCAAAGGAGGAAAAACGT
>NC_051388.1:17101857-17104357 GCF_015228065.2 Penaeus monodon
TTTAGTTTTAGGGCATGTAATTTGAATTTCCAAGTTATTATGTCATGGATGTAGAAAATATTTTGTTTCTGCAATAATGATTAGACTTCAGTATTTAATGAGCGACTGTGATATCATGGGTTGTTAGAAGTCCTAACTAGACCTAATTGTTATCGGTATTGTAAACGACATGAGTGGTGTCAGAGGTAACGGGCAGTGAGATTAGATGTTTTGTTTTTAGTCTGCTCCCTTTGTGTACCCGTGTGTGTCTGTGTTATGTATGTGTGTACGCGCGCGCGTGCTTGCAAGACACGTAGAGGCGAGTATCGTGAAGGACGGTCGGTCGGTCGGTTGCAGGGGTGAAGCCAGTAGCATGACGCCGGGACAGGTGTTGGTGGTAGCTATCTGGGTTAATGGAATGTCATTGATGGTTGGCCGTCGTGGTGGTGATAGTGCGAATGTTTACATCGTGGATCGATTTTGTTTTCTCCTTTTTTTTTTTCAATAAGGGCATCCCCCCGACGTGATTTCAGCGTTCGCCCTTGGATGGCTGGCCTGAGAGGGGCAAGCGCGCCCTGCCAGGCCTCGTCGAAGGAAGTGCGAGATGGCGGAATAGAACTGGTCCATAGGAGATCGAATGACCGGGGAGGGAGATCGATGGGGCGGAGGAGGTGCATGGTCAGTCAGCGCCGAGGAGGACACGGGCGAAGACAAGGCTGGAACCGGGTTATTACGCGGACGCACGCACGCAAAGGGCGAAGGCTAGGGGCTAATTGCGAGGGGGGGAGGGGGAGGAGCGGCAAAGTGGTGAGGGCAGGGCACTGGACGGGGTAAGGGCAGAGTAAGGGCAGGGTAAGGGCTACAGGTATGCAGGGAGGAATGCGGGGCGGGCGTGAGAGTGCATTCAGGGCGATCAATAACCTTCCACGCTGCCGTGCCCGCCGCCGCCTCACCCGCTGTAGCCAGCCGTCTGTCTGGCTCTCTGTCTGGCTCTCTGTCTGGCTCACCGGCTCTCCTCCTGCATACAGCACTGTCCACCCCGCACTGTCTGCGCTGTCCTTTGTTCTCCCCCCCCCCCCTCCTTCCCTCCCTTTTCTCGCTCTCCCCTTCCCTCCCTCCGTCTACAACACATACTATGGAGTCATGTTTCTGCTTTGCTTAAACAGACACTGACACGCGCGCGCATGCACCCACGCACGCACGCAGACACGCACACACAGACACGCACACACACACACACACACACGTGTGTGTGTGTGTGTGTGTGTGTGTGTGTGTGTGTGTGTGTGTGTGTGTGTGTGTACACACACTTAAGCACATCTACACATGTATACACATACTCCTGCACATCAGATACATGCGCACAAATACACAACACCTGCTAACATGCTCGCCGTCACTGACAAGCCTTTGCTCTTGTCATGCTACCCCGCCCCTTGCAAACATCCACCCCTTGCAACAGCATATCGCCTCCCCCTTTTAACATTCATTCCCCCCCTATCTCCACATATCTCCCCTCCCCCTTCCCTTCCTTTCTTCAAACACACTTACACCTCCCCTAAGCAACGTTCATGTCTCCTCCCCTCGCCCTCCACCCCAACTTATTTTTCTCTTTCTCTCTCTCTCTCTCTCTCCTTCTCCTTTGCCACATCAGACCCCTCCCTCTTTCTCCCTCCCTCTCGCACCCCGTTGCCCCTCCCACTACCACTCCTTCTATTCCTGCCCCGCCCCATCCTCCGCTTCCTCCTACTCCTCCTCCTCCTCCTCCTCCTCCTCCTCCTCCTCCTCCTCCTCCTCCTCCTCCTCCTCCTCCTCCTCCTCCTCCTCCTCCTCCACCCCCACCCCCACCCCCTTCCTCGCCCGCCTCCCCTCCCTCCGATCCCTCCACCCTTCATTTAAGCCCCTCCCACCTCCCCCCGCCCTCGTCACTTAAGCCCCGCCTCCTACCCCACTGCCGTTTGGCCCCCACGTGTGCCTTTGTTAGAGGGATCGAGGCAGGCGAAGAGTTGATAGTGAGAGCTTGAGAGTCAAGTTGGGTTATTCATGTGTTTTTTTACATCAACATTGATAATGAAAGTTGAGGGAGGTGAGGATCGAATGAAGGTGAAAGTTGAGTTGGTGATAGTGACCGAGTTGAGGAGGGTGGAAGGGGCGGGGGAAGAGGAAGGCGAAGGGGCAGGCCAAGGAGGAACGTGGGGATGTTGGGCGAGCTGATAGTGCTGAAGGAAGGGCTTTTGATATGATGGTGAGTGAGGATGAGGGTTGAGGAGCAGGTGAGGCGGATAATAGTGTGGAATTAGGAGACGGACATTGTTATCTTTAATTATTTATTAAGATGAGACGTGAGGGCAATAGCCAGAGTAAGGTGAAAGACCGAAGGAAGGGCAAGTCTGGACATGAGAGAGACCAAGGAAGAGTCTTGCTCTCCTCCGTTGCGACCCATGATTGTAAGATGGAGGAAGTCATCTCGCATAATAAGATTAAAAAATCAACCTTCTAGCTTGCTTGATCTTTGCCCTCC
>NC_051388.1:17114357-17119357 GCF_015228065.2 Penaeus monodon
ATGAACTTGTGGATGAAAAGCAGGAAGTTGGGGGAAGTGGTGGAATGTCAATACTGGTCTTCCTTGGTTTGAATGCAAGAAAATGGGCGTGGCGTGAAGAAACATTTAGCGACGCTTAGGAAATTTATATTTCGCTTCATTCACGAGTTGTCTATGCTAAAGGGCGCGTTTCCCTTGTCCCCTGAAGTGCCTCACGAAAGCGTTACTTGCATCGGAAATACCTGTCCATGTGCTCCTTCGGCGGCCGGCCGGGAGGGCGAGGTCTCCGGGGCGCTAGGTCGTAGGCTCTCCTGCTGCCCTTTTCCCTCGCAGGTGGAGGCCTTGGCGACGAGCCTGCTTTGCTTTTGGCGCTGCTGAAGTTGCATGTGATGCAGAAAGTGCATTGGCGATTAGGCCTCGGTCGGCGGGCGATTCCTCGGCGGCGGAAGCGCTGGTTTCACAGGTATGCCGAACGTTACGCGCCTGAAGGCTCCGCCACTTGCCAGAAAGCAGCCGGTTAGCGGGGAAAAACGTTGCTGTTCCCGGCTTGGGCAGAACCGGGCCGAGGAGGATGTGCTAGGCCGGGAGCAGCACCTCGGCGCTCTTCAGTATCTGCGAGGCGGCAACTCGGAGTTGATGTGCCTTCGTGTTCCATAAAGCGTGGGCGTTACGGCGAACAGGCAAGCATGTGGGCGGCTTGGTCATAGTAGAGGAAGGCGGAGGCGGCGGGCGGGGCAGGGGTAGGGGCAGGCGGGAGGGGGTGATGGGAGTTCAGGAGGTGGGGAAGTACAAGCTGGTCGGCAGTTGCAGTTGAGCCGTGGATGCATTGGTATCGTTGACGGTAGTGGCTTGTGACATTCGAGCCACAAATCGAGGCTTGACATTGCGGGCGCGCGACCTTCGCTGCTCGACGTCTGTTGCACACCGCTCGTGGCAGCGATGACGAACAGCAGGGCGTGAGGTGGCGGAACGTAGGCGACGGGAAGCAGAGTAGACAAGACTCGGTCTTCGGAATGTCGCAGAGTGAGAGTGCAGCGAGAGCGCGCGCGGCGCCACGGGCAACAAGCACGTGGTGACGACGCCTCCTTCCCTCTCGCCGCCGCATTCACACCTGTCACGACCGCACAGCACAGCCTCAGAACGCATGTCGTAGGCCGAACTTTCCTGCTCTGCTGTTGTGTTTTTACGAAGGCCCGAGTCCACATTTCTCGCGGAGGAACATGGCGTGTGCTCGCGGCTGCGTTCCCATTTGGGTGGAGTGACAAGTGGATGCATTGCTTGCAAGGGACCAGTTGTCGGTTAAATGGCTAGTGAGGCGACAGGCGAACAAGAAATTGTGGATAGCAGTTGACCTAGAAAGGGATGAAAATGGAAGTGATTGAACGTGTAAAACTTTTATAGTGCAAAAAGGGTTATCCAAGCGAAAATTGAATTGTGGCTTGTGGCTTTAATTAAATACGAATTTTTGAAAGATCGCTGTGTTAGAGGAAGGCAGTAATTATGTTGCTCCTTAGCAATGGGAGGATCATGAGGATTCAGTGTGGTGAAGTGGCGATTTTCAGGGAAAGAAAAAAAGTTTAGACAGGTTGCGTGAAGTTGAGGCAAAGTTTTTGAAAGATGCTTGTTGGTTAGTAGAGGCGGAAGTAGTGGCGCATTATGACGAGATAGTTATGTTTTACGGAAGACAGAAGGATTTTAAAACGTTAGTAGATAGGTGTCTTTTATGGGAAAACCTGTTTGATAAGTCCATAGATTATAGAATACGTGGTAGGTTTTGAGCTGATTTCATTCTAATTAGTTAGACCTCTGTTCAGTCGGTCAGCACGTTAAAAAACTCCAAGTCGTACGTTTTTAGGGCATCGATATCATCCTGTTGATTAGACAGAACCGTAACAAATGGGAGTCGTATTCCTTATGGCACTCGCATAGCTAGGGAAAAAATGTAGTTGCGCGTCGTAAGAGTCATCTACCAGTAGACACGAGCACTCGCCAGCGGGTGTCACATCCATAGAAGATAACGTTCCTATGGACACGAGGCCTTCATGAATGCTTGGCAACAGTTTCACATTGACAAGAATGGGATAACGATCGCCTGCCGATCACCGTGGCCTTGCTCAACGCGAAAACTCATTTTGCTTGACTTCGCAGTCATTGTATCTGGCCAAGAAATACTAGCCTGTGGGCAGGGTTGCCTCTCTCGCGACCTGTCCAGCAGACCGCACAAGTCTGGCGCCACAGTGCTTGCCGCTCTCCACCTTTATTGTTCCAGTAGCCTCTCCGCGCCGAAAATCCCTGTCACTTCATTGCCGCCTTGCCCTACTCCTCGACATGGTTGGGCTGCGTCGCTCTCTCTCAGGGCTGCCAGCTCACCTGCCCGACGCCTGGCTCAGCGGTCTGGCGCCGCGCTTCCCTGCTTGGTGTCACGCTTACCTGCCCGGCTATCACCTCGCATGAAGACCTTAGACACACAAGGCCCTTGCCCGCCCAATACCGCACTTCGATACTGTACGCCACAGCGAGGCACAGGGCGACAGACACACAGCACCTCTCTGTACACACACAGACGCAGATGCTCATTCTCTCTCTCTCTCTCTCTCTCTCTCGCTTGCTCGCTTGCTCGCTCGTTCTCCAATACTCTTTCTCCCCCTCCCCCTCCCCCTCCCCCTTCCTTCCCCCCTCCCCTCCCCCCTCCTTCCCTTCCTTCCCCCTTCTCTCTCTCTCTCTCTCTCTCTCTCTCTCTCTCTCTCTCTCTCTCTCTCTCTCTCTCTCTCTCTCTCTCTCTCTCTCTCTCTCTCTCTCTCTCTCTCTCGCCATTTCTCTCTTTCTCAGTTTGTCTGGTATATATCTGTCTGTTTATCTATCTATAAATCAAACTTCATCTATTTTCTATTTACATATACACATAAACAGCTTGTGTATTCACACTATTGAATGCTGTATACCCATACAACATTACGTTTTCCGGCGCCAAATATACTAGCCCATGGCCACACATCCACTTGTCATCATGTCATCCAATACCCCAGTACCACACCTGAGTGTCTGGGACAGAGCATAGCTTGTCTGACGTAGCGTCTCGTATGCCTGCCTAGGAGCCGCTCAGCATCCGTTATGCGCGTGCTGTGCCGGTACTTCTCGGCCATTTTGTATCTTTGGATGTCGTAATTTTTTCTTCGCCGCTCCCCGCCCCCCTCGCTGCGAATTCCAATTGCCCCCCTCCCCTCCCGTAATTGTTTCTGTCGGTGATGCGGGCAGCGCAAGCAGGCAAGCAAGCAAGCCGGCGTGATGAGTCAGGCCTGCGTGGAAGTGAGCTAAGACTCACCGCAGTTATGTGAGACGACAGCCATCCTCACTAACATTACACGCCGATCGGGCTCGATCCTCTCTGCACTGGTCAGGTGATCCTCCCGCTGTGTTAACGAGTAGTGTTCACTTTTTACAGGGGAGCGAGTGCGAGGCTAATGTTGTGAAGACGTACATGTTCAATACTGTGAGTGGTAATGAATACGGAAAAGGATATGTAAAAAGGACAGCTTTGTATGTTCATAGTAAAATCAAGACACAAAAATGGCCGGCGAGGAGCAGATAGCCCAGTCCGCTGTCATGCAAGGTAAGATTGTCTCCAATCTGTACATACGTGGAATGCATTCATGTATAGTTATATTATGTTCACGGTACAGGATATACACTTAGAAGCAACACATTACAACACATGCGCTCTCACATGCATTCAAATTATATTATGGTGCTCATTTGGAAACACTGTTTTTCCTTTTTCCTTTTGTAGATCAATCACATAGTTTCCATAGAGTACATGCAAGGGTGCTCTTTCGCAGTGTTCATAACTTTGCATTTATAACTTTGAAAATATGTTGCCAGTTGTATTTTCACGGTCCGACTGGCGGCATTGTAATATATGTTAATTCCGTCTATAAATTACTAGTAATAACCGAGCTTCATTTGGGAATAACTTGTCTTCCTGCCCTTACGCATCCTCTTACTCGATCTTCCTTTATTCCCCCGCTCCTTTCCTTCTCCTTTCTCCCTCCTCATTTCCCCTCCCATTCCTTCCACACTCCTGTCCTTCGTATTTGCCCTCTCCTTCGTCTGCCTCCTCTTTCACTTCCTTCCCCTTCCTCCGTCACTCAACCTTTCCACCAATTCTTCCTTTCCCTGACCCTCCTCCTTCTTTCTCCTTCCCCCATCCCTCCTCATTCTCCCCTGCCTCCCCCCTTCTTCCCCTCCCCCATTCCTTCGTCATTCTCCCCTGCCTCCCTCCTTCTTCTCTTCTTTCTCTTCCTCCTCTTCCTTTTTCTCCTTCGATCCTCTCTTTTCCTTCTTTCGAGCAATTCCTGTACCGGATTTTACCTTGAAATTAGACAATTTTTGTTTCCGTGCTCTGTTGTTTTTGTGGCTAATGTTTTTATTTTATTCTTGCTTATTCCGTTAGAGATTCATGTTTTTGTGTTTCGACTTTTATTATCCTTTTTCTCGCCCTTCATGGCATGTAGATTGTCCATATGCTTGATTGTTGTTGTACATCAGCATTCTTTGTAATTGTTTAGCTTAATGTTTGGTTTTATTTATCATCTCGATAGCTCTTACACTGTCATGAATGATGGTATACTTGTTGTTGTTGCCTTGCCTTTCTTTCATCTTCTTTCTTTCGTACCCCTCGTCCTTTCTCTCGATGTCTTGTCGGTTGTTTTCTGCAACTCTCTCCATCATCTTTCTACTCTTGTCATTAGTCTCAGTTGCTTTTCGGTCTTTCTTTTTATTTCATGCTCTATACTCGTTACTATTGAAATCTCTCTGCTCTCTCTTAACTCATCCTCTCTTCGATCATCTATTTTCACTGCTTTCTTTCCTCTGTCTTTCTCCTCTTCTCCTCCTCTCCCTCTCTGCTTCGTATTTCTCTCTCTCTCTTTCTCTCGCTCCTCTTCCTCTCCCTCTCTCTCTCCTTTTCCTCTCTCTTCTCTAGTCTTCTTCTTCCTCTCTCCTCCTCACTCTCTCTCTCTTCT
>NC_051388.1:17121857-17135678 GCF_015228065.2 Penaeus monodon
CTCTCTCTCTCTCTCTCATGCCCCTCTCTCTCTCTCTCACCTCCTCTTCTCTCTCTCTCTCTCTCATGCTCTCTCTCTCTCTCTCTCTCATGCTCTCTCTCTCTCTTCTCTCATGCTCTCTCTCTCTCTTCTCTCTCTCTCTCTCTCTCTCACTCTCTCTCTCTCTCTCTCTCTCTCCCCCTTTTTTCTTCAGCCCCTCACCCTCTTCTCTCTCCCTTCCTTACTCCCCTTTCCTTCTTCATCTCTCCCTCCTTTTTTTTCAGCCCCTCACCACTCCTCTCCCCTCTCCCCTCTTCTCCACTCTTCTCTTCTCACCCGCGCTCTCCCTTCCTTTCCCCTCCTCTCCTCAACAATTCTCTTTCCTCTCTCCCTCTCCCCTTCCTTCCTCTCTCCCTTTCTTACTCCCCTTACCTTCTTCCTCTTTCCCTCCCTTTCTTTCTGCCCCTTACCTCTCCTCTGCCCTCACTCCACTCTTCTTTCTTCTCTTCCTCTCTTCTCTTCTCTCCCAACCCGTGCACTCCCTTCCTTTCCTCTCCTTTCCTCTCCTTTCCTCTGCCTTTTTTGTGTCCGTATGTGTGTCCTCTTTCCTCCTTTCTTTTCTGGGAACCGCACTGTAGCCTGTATTTCAAGTGATCCGTCGGTCGGTTTAGAGAGGTTAAGGCGATTATGTTTGTTCTTTGTTTGTTTAAGAAGTAGACGCTGTAGCCAATAATATTTTTGAGGCCCGCGAGGTAAACTAGAAGAGCCTGATGCGCTGAGAGAATATTACTTAGTCTTTAAATGACGAACTCGGTTAATCTTATTAGCAGTTGATATATCGGCGGCTTATTTATTCAGATTCTTTATGTGCACGTATGCATGTTTGTGCATAATTGAAAGTTGTAGGATTTCAGTGTTTAATTGATTGCAATTATTATTAATATCTGCTAGTTTACCCCATTTATTTATTCAAAACTCACGGCGGTAGGTCCCATCTGTGTATGCATGTATAGTAGTTTTGTGTGCGTACGTGTCGGTGGAGCGGCAGTACACATGCGCCCGCAACGACAGACGACTATTGACTGAGTGTTCAAGGTGTAACAGCTGAGCGAAGAGGTGCTCCCGACACGCCGGGAACACGCTCAGACGCCGTCGCGCCGTTCCCTCTGCGCGAGATGCAGAGCGGAGGAAAAAGTAGGCAAGATGAGTGGAGATGCTCCCCGGTGTGCGATGCGTGGAGCTCAAGGGCTGGGGACTGGAGAAGGGGAGAAGGGAATGAGGGGGTTAGGGGAAGTGAGGGGTGGAAGAAAGAGAGCAGGGAGCGAGGAATAGAAGGGAAAAGAAAGAAAGGCAGATATAAAGAGAGGAAGAGGGGGCAGATGGGGGAGAAGCGAGAGCGACAGAGAGCGAATCAGAAGACGATGAGAGTAGCGCAAGGTAGGAACAAGCGCGGACGGACAGTACTGCCGGCTGAGAATCGATGAGTGAGAGCAAAAGGACCAGACGTACCCAGGGCTGCCTGGCGTCTATGGTGAACAAGAGTACTAGAGAGTAGAGTTACGTGGGTGGGGGAGACGGGGTGGAGTGGAAGGGGGAAAGATAGAGAGGGGGGAGAGAAAAGGAGCAGAGCATTTTGCGCGGTGATGGGGGGGTTGAAGGCGTCTCATCGTACCCCTCGGTGGGGGGGAAAGAGCGAGAGAGAGGAGAGAGAGGAGAGAGAGAGAGAGAGAGAGAGAGAGAAAAGGAGAAGGAGAGAGAGAGAGAGAGAGTACGCTATTTCACGGTATATTCTCTTTTTTCTTTCCTTTCTATTTTTCTATCTCTCTCTCTCTCTCTTTCTCTTTCTCTTTTTTTCTTTCCCCTCTTTTCTCTCTCTCTCTCTCTCTCTCTTCCCCCCCTTCCTCCTCTCTCTCTCCTTCTCTTCTCTCCCCTCTCTCTCTCCCCCTCTCTCTCTCTCTCCTCTCCTTCTCTCTCTCCTCTTTTCTCCCCTCATTTTTCTCTCTTTCTCTTTTTCCCTTTTTCCCTTTCTCTCTCTCCTCCTCTCTTTCTCTCTTTCCCTTTTTTTTCTCTCTCTCTTCTCCTCTCCTTCCTCTTCTCTTTTCTCTCTCCTTCCCTTTCCTTTCTCTCTTTCTCCTCTCTCTCTCTTTCTCTCTCCCTCCCCCCCCTCCCTCCCTCCCTCCCCCCTCCCTCCCTCCCCTCCCCCCCCCATCCCTCCCTCCCCCCCCCCTCTCTCTCTCTCCCTCCTCTCTCTCCTCTCCTCTCTTTTCTCTCTCTCTCTCTCTCTCTCTCTCTCCTCGCTCTCTCTCCCCTTCTCTCTCTCTCTTCCTCTCTTTTTCCCCTTTTCTCTCTCCTCTTTGTCTCTCTTTCTTTTTTTCTGTGTGTGTGTGGTGTTTGTGTGTGTGTGTGTGTGTGTTGTGTTGTGGTGTGTGTGGTGTGTGTGTGTGTGGTTTGTTTGTGTGTGGTGTTCTGCCTTCTGCTGTGAGAGTAATGAATGCCGCGTGATCACTGAGTGAGTGCGTGAGTGAGTGAGTGCGTGAGTGTGTGAGTGCGTGTGTGTGTGTGCGCGCGCGCGGGGGGGTGTATGTTGTATGTATTTTTGTATGTATGTATGTATGTGTTTGGTGGGGTGGTGAGTGATGCTGCTACTACTGACTGAGAGAGAATGTGAGAAAGTGAGTGAGGTAGGGAGAAAGAAGGAAAAGGAGAGATAAAGTGATTTATTTATTCATTTACTTTCCATCCATCCCGTGATCCTTTGTTTCGCATCGCCTATTTTTTGTGTGTGCATCTTCCCGTAACCTCCCTCTATTTTGTCACTCCCCGCCTTCCTCCTCTGGCCCCTTTCCTACTCTCCTCCGTGGTCGCAGCTCCTTCGCCCCAAGCCCCCTCTCGCTTCTCTTTGTTGCTTAGGTTCATCCACTTCTCTCCTGCTTTTGCCCGCTTCCTCCTCTCTCCCCCCTCTTCCTCTTCGTACGACGAAGACCACGAGAATCGATGAAACCCATTCTGCTTTCTGATATTTTATGTAAGCAGGTGAATCCCGCCGTGCATTTTGCTCAAGGTTCATGATTGTTGTTAAGAAAGAAAACGAAGGGGAAAGAAGCGGGCGATCATAACGCCTATTATATTCAATGATTGAAATATTCGGACTTGTGTTGCGTTATAAACGTTTTTTTATTGTTTATGCAGGGTTATATATAGTGATCAATCTATTTGTTGCTTTAAGTTTGGATGGCTGTACTCTGGGTGCTGGCGCTGTTGCTGGGGAACGGCACGGGAGGTGAGCTGTGTAGCCAGCTGTTGAAGACTAGGGAGGACCAGCTGCAGCACCTCCCCACCGGCTGGGGTGGGGAGGGGATGCTGCAACTCGTTAGTTGGGAAGGGAGTGTGAACTGTAGATGTATTGGTTTGCTGGGAAGATGGACGAGAAAGACAAGGTACAGGGAGAGGGGGTCAGTCACGGATTGTGCGTATACACACGATTGTGTACTCTTGAGAGAGAAAAGAGAGAGCGGTCCTCTGTGGGAGAGGCACGGCCTTTAGAGTCAGCTGTTGCCACCAGGAATGTGAAGGTGGGCACTCGCGTCTAGGGAGAAGATCCACTCTTATTTCAGAGGGTTAAAGTTGACGTAGCATTTGCTTTGATAATTCGTCGCACGTGATAAGCCGCCTCTTGAAGTTGTCTCGCGTGTGCCCCGAGCAGATGCTCTTTGCAGATATACTGCCGTTTCACATTATAATTTTGAGAGGAGTCCATGGCTGCGATCTATCACGGACGGGCTGTGATTGAGGGCGAGGAGCGCAAGAGCTATTCATTAGAGAAGTGTTGGTCGCGGGTCAGTCTGCACGCCGGGAACACAAGGTGTCGCTGCAATGGTCGGGAAGATTTCCCCCTTTTCTCATAGCTGCCACGAGGGAGTCTCTCTCCGTGGCCATCAGATGTGTCACTGTGACTTGCATAAGCGTAGGTATGAGCGGGTAGGGCCGCTACGTGTGGCACGGGAGACACCAAGCAAACAAAAACTGGTGATAGTAGTGTCGGGTCCGCGGCCTCTAAGCCCCTCCCCTTCTCCCTATCCCTCTACTGCCGCCATGACTGGGTACGAAGAGCGAAGGGAACTCCCCAGCCAGGAGCCCCCCCTCCTCCCCGCGCGACTCCTCTCCGTCTCTCTCTACCTCGCCCTATTTCATCCCCCCCTCCTGCCACCACCACCACCACTGCCGCCGCTGCCTCCTCCTCCTCCTCCTCCTCCTCCTCCTCCTCCTCCTCCTCCTCCTCCTCCTCCTTCCTCTCTCTCTCTCTCTCTCTCCCCTTCTCTCTCTCTCTCTCTCTCTCTCTCTCTCTCTCTCTCTCTCTCTCTCTCTCTCTCTCTCTCTCTCTCTCTCTCTCTCTCGCTCTCTCTCTCTCTCTCTCTTTCTGCTTTTCACTTTCTGTTTTTCTCTTTCTCTTCCTCTATCTCTCGCTCACTCGCACGCTCGCTTTCTTTTTCCAATTCACCGTCCTCCCCCTCCCTAGTGCCCGACCCCGCGCTCTCCTGTACTTCCATACCTTGCAACCAGGCACGCAGCATAACTTCTTGCACATTAATCGCCTGTGCTGCTTTACCTCGATTCGTGGAGTCGGTCTCGTAACTCGAAGGTGGGATTTCACCCTTTTATGTGGTCCCATCCTCATTTTTTCATTATTTTCATTATATCTGTTGCATGTCCATTTTATTTTTCTATCTAGTAGTTTTGCATATTCGGTTTGGATAATAGAATTAACTTTCTTTTTTTTGCGTCTCGCTCGACACGTGACCTTGCGTTGTGTCGTAATCAGCTCTGCAGTATTGGATAGCTGCAACACAGTAGTTCGAGCTTAAGGATGAAAGATGTAATATAAATTTGAAGTCTGTCCGTGGTCTCCTGTAATAGTACATCCTTCTCCGTCTCTCTCTCTCTCTCTCTCTCTCTCTCTCTCTCTCTCTCTCTCTCTCTCTCTCTCTCCCCTCCCTCCCTCCCTCCTCCCTCCTCCCTCCCTCCCTCTCCCCCCTCCATCCCTCCCTCCCCTCCCCTCTCTCTCTCTCTCTCTCTCTCTCTCTCTCTCTCTCTCTCTCTCTCTCTCTCTCTCTCTCTCTCTCTCTCTCTCTCTCTCTCTCGCCCCTCTCCTTCTCGCCTCCTCTCCTCTTCTCTGCACCTTCTCCCTCTCCCTCTCCCTCCTCCTCTCCCTTCCCCCATTCCTCCCTCCCTCCCTCCCCTCCTCTCCCCTCCCCCCTCTGTTTCTGCCATTCTCCCTCCCACTTCCTTATACTCCCCCATTCCCCCATAGATTTATCAACGACTGGTCTACACATAGGCAAGAATATTAAGTCCTAAGAAAAACAACAAACTTTCATTTTTGGAAAGAAAATTATAATCAGATTCTTTTCCCGGCGATTTTTATGAGTGACAGATATTTTGCAAGAATATGAAAAAGGTGCTTCCATTAATATCACAGTATATGAAAAGCTATGGGAGGAAAAAAGTTTCCGAGTCTAAAACCGGAGATTGTTTACATCCATAGAGGTTTGCGAACGCGAAGATTGGCCAATTTGTTTAAAGGTAAAGGTGTCCGGCAAGTGGTTGACTTACAGCGCTCGCAAGTGGGACACATACCTGCCTTATCTCACCGCCTCACTCGCCACACGCGCGCACTTACATGAATATACAAATACAAATGCGCGCACACTCAAGTACTTACGTGCAAAAACATTCACCTACATATGCATTTGCGTTTATTTGTGCACATGCACAAACACATGAATACAGTTACGCTTGCGCACATTCTATACTTAGACTCTTTCATACATACTGCAGATTATTATTACCTTTTAAGTATGACCGGGGATATATCCTTGAGGTCCTTGAGACCCCACAGCAGACATCTGGCAGGCAAATTGTTCCATGAATTCTAGGATCGGTGTATTTGTTATTGTAGTCTCATGGCCGTCGTTCGGTCGAGCCAGAATGGGTGCCGTCTGACGGCGGCGGCAGCGGCGCTTCGGCCTTCACAACGACCTGAGATTGAAGGGGAGGCTTTGTGGGCAGACGAGATTTGTCGGTGGAATGGTGTTCGTTGCAGTGCTTGCCTGTGTGTGTGTCTGTAGTGGTAGTGCCTTCTGCCGGTCCACTTGACCGCGATTTCCATACAGATGCTTGCTATTGACCGGTTCTCTAAAGGCCTTACTCAGCATCAGTGCTTGCGCATTTTCCCCGGTCTTTCTGCTCTGTTTTCATTGTGCACACTTACACGTATTCTATATGTGTGCGTGTAGGTATATATATATATGTGTGTATGTGTATGTGTATGTGTATGTGTATGTGTATGTGTATGTGTATGTGTATGTGTATGTGTATGTGTTGTGTATGTGTGTGTGTGTGTGTGTGTGTGTGTGTGTGTGTGTGTGTGTGTGTGTGTGTGTGTGTGTGTGTGTGTGTGTGTGTGTGTGTGTGTGTGTGTACTGGCAAATGAATATATGCTCGCGACTACTATCCTACTTAAATACATATTTTCTCAAAGTGGTGAACAGAAGTACACCAATAGACGGCTCGCCCATTTGCGGCGACAAATGTTGACGTCTGCGCCTTTCGGGGCGTAGTCCTGCGTTATCTGAGGAACATCATTATCCGAATGGCGGGGTTTGGTTCGCATGCTTTGCTCACGGCACTTGTCATATTTCCCGTCAAATCAGCATCAGAATCCCCCTTTTCATAGTCTTTATACGTTAAGAAATAGCTGCACATTTACTCAGGAGATACCGCAGGCTTGTTTTTAGGCGAGTCTTTTTGTCGGGCATGCGAGAAGGGTTGACGCCAGTGTTGCTTGCACATGAGGTGATGCATTTGCCTGATTCTGGGGGGGGGCATCGCACAGCAGTGCCGCTCATTACCTACCTCCTCTAATGGTGGAAACTAGGCTTTACGCGAAATGACATGGTTAGAATTCGTGGATCGGTAGTTGCTCTCGTGGGTGCAAACTGTCCCGTTAGTTGGCTGTCCAGTAACATTAGCATAAAAACATGGCGCATGCTATACTTAGACAGCAGGCTATTTTTAGCCCACCTAATATAAACTCTTAATGAAAGCATTGGGATACTCTGCAACGGGTCTTCCCAGCACATTGTTGACGCTCTGGCACGAGTGATGTGATCGCACTTGTAGGACTCTGACCGTAAGGAATGTTGAACGAAAGATCCTCACTCCCTCGCTTATCCGCGGCCGTGGAGATACTTGTGTAGCCTGTGAAGCATAGTAGCAAATATAGGTGTCGCTGTGGCCAATGGAGGAGCGGGAGCAGGCGGTGGTGGAGGAGGCTGGTCCAGCAGCGTCATGAACGAACGGACGACCTACAAGAGCACCAATCCCCTTCCCTTCTTACCTCTCTACCTCCCTCCCTCCCTCCCTTCCTCCCTCCTTCCCTCCTTCCTCCTCCCTCCCTCCCTCCTTCCTCCCTCCTCCCTCCTCCTCCCTCCTCCTCCTCCTCCTCCTCCTCCTCCTCCTCCTCCTCCCCCTCCCTCCCTCCTCTTCCTCCTCCTCCCCCTCCCCCTCCCCCCCCCCTCCTCCTCCTCTTCTCCTTCTCCTCCTCCTCCTCCTACTCCTACTCCTACTCCTCTTCCTCCTCCTACTCCTCTTCCTCCTCCTCCTCCTCCTCCTCCTCCTCCTCCTCCCCACCCCTTCTTTACATTACCTTACTCAGGGGACCCCCCATGGATATATGCATACCCTCCCCCTGCCCCTCCTTTCCCCCATCCCCACGTCCGCCCATGATTGCCAGCAGAACTGGCACAGGCAGCGCCGCCATCTTGACTGAAGTGTTGAAGTGGTGTGCCCCCCTTAGCCACCGATACAGCTTCCACCAGCGAGCCGGCGTTCCTCTCGTTCCTTGGCACCCCTCGTGAGCAGACCCTTTGTGGGGCACATGACCCTGTGGCCGGAATGGGGTCAAATTATCCCCGAGGGCGCACTGTCCCCGCTCCTCCGAGGCGCTGCTGTGAATTGTGCAATATACGAAGGAGGAGTCGGAGTCGGTGAATGGGCTGTCTCATGCATATGCAACTTTTTGACGCGAACGGATGACGAACTGGGTATTCTTGAGTACTCTGTGATGTTGATAAGAGGGGGGAGGGGGTGTGACGAAGCGTTCTGGGTAAAGAATGGGTGCCGGGTAGGAAAAGCCGTAATGAGTACCAAGTCTGTTGATATGTTATGATAGCGAAATTAAGTGAATATGGAAGACATGAGTAGAATTTAAAAGTACCCCGTCCCGAGTCTTATTCAGAGCAGCAAGCAAGCAAGCAAGCAAGCAAGCAGGTGACATGCGCGTAAGTAATGGATTCATCTGTCCCAACGCGGATGTGTTCTAAAGTACACTTAAAGGTGTAATAGCCTTTACATGACAGCCAGGTGCGGACGAACGAAAGAGAGAGAGAGAGAGAGAGAGAGAGAGAGAGAGAGACAGAGAGAGAGACAGACAGAGAGAGAGAGAGAGTGAGAGTGAGAGTGAGAGTGAGTGAGTGAGTGAGTGTACTTACACATTCCGATTTCATGAGGTTTTAATTTCATATGGGTCAGCATTACTCACATTTGTGTTACGCTAGTCATTAGATGGTTATACTTGTTGGTGATGTAATTCCCCCCCCCCCTTCATCCGCTCGACATGCATTGATGCAGACACTGTAGCCTGCAAAGAGGTCCCCCGTCGTGTGTCACGGATGCAAAGCGCACGTTGTAGTGTTAGCAGCAATAGATTCGGATGTCGGTGTATTTGTCTGTGGGCTTCTCACTTTGTGGCGCAGTCTTTCGTTTCATCTGTTATCTTCCTAGAACTCCGTCAGTGTATTTTTCCCTCCCTCTCTCCCTCTTTGTCTGCCTTTCCTCTCACCCTTCCTCTGTCTCTCTCTCTGTGATGTTGAAGGTAAAATGGCAATATAGCAAGACAGTTAGACGCGGGCAGTAGGGCGGAGCGTCGGGAAGGTAGGGTAGCAGGGAGGTATGAAAGGAAGGAGGGCAAGTAGGAAGGACAGGAAGAGGCAGAGCAGGAGGGGCTTAAAGGAGAACGGGGAGAGTTGGAGAAAGGGCACTTGGGCAGGAAAAAGTCGAGGGACTGCAGAAGGGCACTTGGGCAGGAAGAGGTCGAGGGGCATAAAGAAGGGAATGGTGTTAGAGCCAATAGGAGGTCAAGGCAAGGACGAAGGATAAAGGGAAGAATGATGGGATAGGAAAGGTAGGGTGGTAGGGCAGGAAGGACTGGAGGAAGGGAGGCAGGGCAGGGTGGCGGGGCATGGTGGGCTGGAGCAGGCTAAGGACGGCCTTCAGCAGCTATTGATCGAGTGCGCTACTGGCGACTTCCTGTGGCAGCGGCAGCGTACTGTTGTAGAGGCCTTGCTGGAGTTCCTGCTTCTCTCTCGTGTTGGAGCCACTGCCAGTGGACAGGTGAAAGGTCACGCCAGAACAGCAGTGCCACAAACGGCAATGCATTTCTCGCCAACTTTAATTCGCACTAAAAGTAAAGCTGTCTATGCAGTGGAGGTCGTTCACTGTCTGCCCACACTCTAGACTGGCACCCTGGCTCTCCGACACGTCAGTGCACAAACAGGCAATTTTAAAACTGTTTTCGAACTTCGTTTTAGGTTCTGATGCCTCTATTTTTTAATTAGCAATGATTATGATACAAAAAGAAATTAATGAGGCTTGGTTTTTAGTGCATGCAGGATGTTGTAGCAGGTGGGGCAGTGGGGCAGGAGGAGGCCAAGGATGCAAGGATAGTGGGATGGGACTAGGTTAGCAAGTGAAGCAGGTGATGCTGCTGGGACGGATAAATAGGAGTGGGTGAACAAGGATACAAGTCAGTTGATGCGAGTTGTTTGATGGAGGGAAACAAGGGTCGTTTGAGGAAAATGCATGGTCTTGTTAAATCACAGTTTAATATGAGTTGTGTAATTTTGCAGCCCCTGATAATCATGTTTCAAGCGAACGAAATTGCGAAGAGGAAGTCGGTCATGTGGGGAGAGCGTTTGCACGATGGAGCGTTGAATTAGTAGGATGCACCAACACTGTCTGGTCCTCTTTGGCGTGTGACGCACGGGATGTTTTCATCAAGCGGACTGTGCTATGCGTGGTAATAGGTGGATCAGGTAGCATAGAGGATGATTCTGCCGGGCTGATAAGGTATATGGTGAGGCTATACATGGATTCGCATCTCGGGAGCATGGCAATGAGGTGAATGGAACGGAGCAGTTGCACATTGCGGAGGACGTCGCTGTGTTTTATTGTGGGGAGAGGTGCGTGTTGCTAAGGGCTGGGGACTTGTTATACTGGGCTGGGAGGGTGGCCAGAACTATATATTATACGTGTGCAGAGGCACATGCTGAGGCGGGGAAACGGCCGTATTTTGACACAGATTCAGGTGCGCGTCTGTGGCTTAGATTCATATATTCTCCTCGTCTCAAGTGGACGGGTTAAGCGGCAAGGGCGCCCTTTGAAACGGTGGGGTACGAGTAGCCATTTGGAGTTTAGTTTCAGTTGCAAGTGAATTGGCGACCGTTTTTCACCAATGACCTGTGCAGATGCATTAGCAGAGGAACTGCGATGGAATTAAGCCATCTAGCTGAACAGGTGGCGATTTGAATAGGGACGGGGTTATTTCTTTAGTCGTAGACACGAAAATCTATTTAGGGAGAGCGTTATTAAGGGAGCTTGCGAAACGCTAAACAATGAACGGTTTATGCATAAGCTAACCCAAGATCTGAAACGATTTTTTAACAGCCTCTTTTGGATCAAAGACATTTGGAAACTGTTTTGCAAAGGGATGGGAAAATGTGTTGACGAAGGGAAGCGCAGAAGGCCCTCGAGGAGAGTACGTGTTGATCGGACCTTCAAGTACGTCCGAATACACGGTCGCTAGGATCTGGATGCCAGTACTTATGGGGAGTTTCTTTTAACAAGGATGCTAGAGTAGGGTGCTTGTTTCCGTTTATTAGCTGGAAGGCTAGGATGTGACGTTTTATTTGTGTGCGCGGCACGGCTTTTCGGGTTTCAGAATTTCGTTTGTATTGAAGAGATATTTTAAGGGGGAGAAAATTGTAATGAAAATTATCATAATGTTATGTTGCAATTTGGGATTAAATTAATTAAAGTTATTGAAAAGATGAAATTACCAGCGTAGCTGAATAGGTATAAAAGAGCATAAGTTATTAAATCCGCAAATACTAACAAATGCATCCTTAGCTGAATGCATTTCGGTGGTTACAGCCCGAAATGATTGACTATGAAAAAGCAACGTAGACGCAAGTACAAGGTCTGGCAAGCGGCGACCACCACGACGAGACTGTGGCCAGACACCCTTTACGTCATGTGCCTGCACCTCCACCTCCCCAGTCCCGTCGCCCCCCTGTCTGCTTAACATTATCCCCCTCCGTCCCTCTTCTCATCCACGCCTTCGTAGTAACCTCTCTTTCTCTCTCTCTCTCTCTCTCTCTCTCTCTCTCTCTCTCTCTCTCTCTCTCTCTCTCTCTCTCTCTCTCTATATATATATATATATATATATATATATATATATATATATATTATATATATATAGTGTGTTTATGTATATATTTATATATATTGTATGTATGTATAGATATTGTATATCTGCGCCCCCGCGCGCGCACACATACGCACGTACGCGCGCGCGCGCGCACACACACACACACACACACACACACACACACACACACACACACACACACACACGACACACACACACACACACACCACACACACACACACACACACACACACACACACACACACACACACAGCACGCACACACACACACACCCACACACACACACACACACACACACACACACACACACACACACACACACACACGTACGTACGCACGCACGCACGCACGCACACACACACATATATATATGTGTGTGTGTGTGTGTGTGTGTGTGTGTGTGTGTGTGTGTGTTTGTAACACACACACACACGCGCACGCACGCACCCACACACACATACATACACACACACACACACACACACACACACACACACACACACACACACACACACACACACACACACACACACACACACACACACACACACACAACACATACACATACACACACACACACACACACACACACACACACACACACACACACACACACACACACACACATATACACACATACATGCATACATACTTACATTCATACAGATACATTTATACATACATTCATACATATGTACATACATGCATATATACATACATACATGCGTACATTCATCGACCTACCATTGATTGTCTATATTGCAAGAAGAGATAGTCATTGCTAATTTCAGTGATTTCTTGGCAAGTCAAAGCGTCATACCAATTGTTTTTAATTAATAAATCTTTCTGATTCCGTCTCTAACGCTTTTCTCTTTCTTTTCAGGGCAACAACAGTCGGGGGAGCAGGAGTTGGCGACGAAGATGCTACAGATCCAGAGCAAACGGTTCTACATAGATGTGAAACAAAACAGACGCGGCAGGTTTATGAAAGTAGCAGAGGTTTGTTATTTTTATTTTTTTTGTAGTGTTTTGTATCTTTATCTCCTTTTGATGTTTCTTCCGTCTTTCTCGACGGGGACGGAAAGGGAAGGGGGAGGAGATGGTGTGGCTGTTAGACCTGGTAAAGACATTGGAAGATTATTGATTATTGTTATTATATTCGTCTTCTGTTTTTGTTGATATTTGGAAAAGTTTGTTGTAGTTCGCCAACGTCAAAGATACTATTTTAATTATATTTATTTCGAAAACAGATATGAGACGTAAGAATATATTTTGACAGGAATGTCTTTACTTCTTGTCACAATAATAATAGTTTTATGGAAGTGCAATATGAATAGATTATAAAAATTTATAAGTTTGTATTGTCTGATAAGTAGTGTGTTCTTTAATTTCTTATTAGAATCAGCTGATCGAAGTATGACATTCTAAGAGGGGGGTGATACTTCATTTTAGGGGAGCACAAGTAATTTAGATTTCAGAAAATCAGGAATTTGTTCGTTCATTGATAATTAAGAATTATATAGAGCAGAATAAGGAGCGGAAAGAGTGAGGCGATCAAGAGTTTTTCCTCATATTACAGTAAGAGTGCAAATTACAGACACAAACACACACATATATACACACATACATGAGGTATTTCAGAACCTCTTATAATTTTGATAGTCTCATCATTCATTGTAACAGCTCTTTGTGCTAATGCACAGTAGATAGTATACCAAAATTGCCAATATATATATGTCACTAATTTTTAATGTTGCAATAAAGAACAGTGGTGGACATGCATCACACGCACTGAAGTGACGTTTTTTTTTTTTTTTCTTTCTTTCTTTTTTCTTTTCTTTTTCTTTTTCTTTTGGCCCGAGTACAAAATGGGGAATGTATTTCGGTGCGTCTACTGCCCATGTTATTTTACTGTATTTCTGGGTTGTTTCATAATTTGTAATATCTCGTTGAAGTTGCAAGGAATTATGTAATGATGAAAATATTTTTTCCAGATTGGTGCTGATGGCAGAAGAAATCAAGTATTTCTTGCACTTTCCACAGCAGCAGAGTTTAGGGATCACCTGTCACATTTTAGTGATTTTTATGCTAATCTTGGTGAGTTATTGAATGATTGAAAGGTGCGAGTGTTCCTCAACTTTCTTAGGGCTACCATATCATAGGTATCTTTCCTTACTAAATTCCGTAAATGTAGATTTCTAAATCTGTAAAGCAACCTCCGTCACTGTAATTATTTTTAATTGTAATATCCTTACATTGAAAGGTTTTTATTCATG
>NC_051388.1:17135778-17155455 GCF_015228065.2 Penaeus monodon
GTGCGTCGTGCGTTGGTGTGTGTGTGTGCGTGCGTGGGCGCGCGCGTCTGCGTGTGTGTTTGCGTCTGTGTGTGTGTGCGTGCGTCTGTGTGTGTGTGCGTGCGTGCGCGTGTGCGTGTGTGTGCGCTTGCGTCTGCGTGTGTGTGTCTGTGCGCTTGCGTCTGCGTGTGTGTGGTTGTCGTTGTCGTGCGTCTGTGTGTGTGTGCGTCTGCGTGCGTGTGTGTGCGTGCGTGGTGTGTGTGTTGGTGTGTGTGTGTGTGTGTGCGTTGCGGGGTTGTGTGTGTGTGTGTGTTGGTGGTGTGTGTGTGTTGGTGTGTGTTGTGTGGGTCTGTGTGTGTGTGTGTGTGTGTGGTCGTGTGTGTGGTGTGTGTGTGGTCTGCGTGTGTGGTTCGCGTGCGTGTGTGTGTTGGTGTGTGTGCGTTGCGTGCTTGTGTGCGTTGTGTGCGTGCGTTGTTGTGTGTGTGTGTTGGTGTGTGTGTGTGTGTGTGTGTGTGTGTGTGTGTGTGTGTGTGTGTGTGTGTGTGTGTGTGTGTGTTCCTGGTGTGTGTGTGTGGTGTGTCGTGTGTTGTGTGTGTGTGTGTGTGTGTGTGTGTGGTGTGATTGTGTGTGGTGTGTGTGTCTGCTGTGTGTGTGTGGTCTGCTGTGTGTGTGAGGTGTGTGGCTGCGTGTGTGGTGTGTGTGGCTGTGTGTGTGTGTGTGGTTGTGTGTGTGTGTGTGGTCTGGTGTGTGTGGTGTGTGCGTTGCGTGTGTGTGTGGTGTGTGTGTGAGTGCGTCTGCGTGTGTGTGTGTGGTGTGTGCGTGCGTGTGTGTGTGTGGTGTGGTGGTGTGTGTGGTGTGTTGTTGTTGGTGTGGTGTGTGTGTGTGTGTCGTTGCGTGTGGTGTGTGTGTGGTGTGTGTGAGTGTGTGGTGTGTGGTGTGTGTGTGTGTGTGTTTGTGTGATTGTGTGTGTGTGCGTGCGTGCGCGATTGTGTGTGTGTGTGTGCGTGCGCGATTGTGTGTGTGTGTGTGCGTGTGTGTGTGTGTGTGTGTGTGTGTGTGTGTGTGTGTGTGTGTGTGTGTGTGTGTGTGTGTGTGTGTGTGTGTGTGTGTGTGTGTGTGTGTGTGCGCGATTGCGTGTGTGTGCGCGCGCGATTGCGTGTGTGTGTGCGCGATTGCTTGTGTGTGTGCGCAATTGCGTGTGCGTGTGTGTGTGTGTGTGTGTGTGTGTGTGTGTGTGTGTGTGTGTGTGTGTGTGTGTGTGTGTGTGTGTGTGTGTGTGTGTGTGTGTGTGTGTGTGTGAGTGATTGCACGCGTGTGTGTGATTGCACGCGTGTGTGTGATTGCGTACATGTGTGTGATTGCGTGCATGTGTGTGTGATTGCGTGCATGTGTGTGTGCATGTGCTTGTGTTCTTGGGTATGATTTATATATTGTCACAAATATAGTAAAATAAAATATATACTTTAAATGGTTTATGTCTCTAAAAGGAAAAATAATTTAGATCATATCTTAGAGATTTTTGAATTGTATATTATTTGTCAAGGGAAGATAAATTAGACTAAAATAAAACTAACCAAGTGCAATTTTCTCTTTTACAGGTTAAGACTAACTTCAGGACAGCAATCACCATCCCAGAAAAATCTTGGTCACGGTTTCGGGACATATTTGCAGATTATGTAGACAAAATGAAGGATGGTGGCGAGAAGGGCCCTAGTGAGAGTAATAAATGAGGAGCGTGGCAGTGTTAGGTATGCTAAAGGATTGACTGGTGACAGGCACGTGTGGGGATGGTGACGTGTTGTTCTGGCCATGCCCAGGTCGCCACACAAGTGCTGGGAGATGCCACCGTTGCCCTATACCTTGAGGAGGCGAACCCTATTGTTGCTCCAGCCCATGTGTTGGCTGCCATTCCCACCACAAACTGCCAATCCACACCCAGTCTACTCTTGTATAAAGTGTAAAGAGAAGTCTATAACCAGAGTCGTTTATTGTATAGCTTATGAACCAGTTACAGATACCAGTGAGAACCGGCAGTCTGATGCTTCTGTTTACGTGAGGAAAACTAATGTCCTTGGTAGACTTCCACAGTTATAGAAAAAGGAGTTTATAGGCAATTAAATGTTAAGTGATACACATAATTCTAGAAGACTTTACTGTCATTGGCGGCACTTGTAACTTGATGATATGGGATATATGATAACCGGCCACTGCCTGTTTATGTGTGTGTGCAGCATTTATCTGAGGAACTCACTGTGATATATCTATCACGCAGTTGTGAGTGAAATCGTGGATAGAAATCCTATTGAACCTGAAATGCCGGAACTCCACAGGACCCAACATAGTTATGGCTCGCAGTAGGTTCTATGAACACATGTTGCTGAAAGAGTCGTAATAACCAATTGAACATTTGTTACAATACGATAGTGAAAGGCCACACTAGGCCAATGCCCGTTACATAGTGTGGTGGAGTTGAGCCTTGGAGTGGTGCACTGCTGCCCAACCCACACACCCACCACATACCCAATTCAGTCATCAAAAGCAGGTTATTAACAACTTCCACATACATAGAAATAGTTATAAAACTGTAAGAGATATGTAAAGACCAAGAATATGTAACTACCAGAAGGGTTCTGATGGGTGTGTGGGTAACGGGCAGCTATGATGTGCCGCCGTCCCGATGCGGACTGACCTCACCAGCCACTGCCACCAGTTGTCATGTTGTCTTTCATTGCCACTACCCAACCTAGAAGCAGATGGTGTACCAGCAGGAGCAAGAACCACCACCATGGAGCTAGATACAGCTAACAAGGAGAGGGGACAGTACGGTTCAAGTGTTTCTCAACTTAGTCACATCAAGAATGTCAGCATAAAATTAGTGAAGCCAGATATTTGAAAAGAACTTGCTATTGAGTAAGATGGTGCCCAAGCGGTGTAAGTGGCATAGCAGAGTACCGTCCTGTCCCCCTGCTACCTGCCTGCCTTGCTGGATTGCCCTCAAGCCTCCCTGGACTCCCAACCAACTCGCCAACAGTGCCACTAGCAGAGCCTCAGGTCCTGTTCTCTTGTTCCTTCTCAACTGGAAAATATATTGTCAAGATTGGGAAAATTTCTGAAATTGGATTGGCTGGAGATGGAACTCGACTACCCTAGTGAGGGATGGTGCTGGCCGTTGATCAATGATGCCTTCACTGTTAGATTCTGCTGGTTATGCCAGTGGACCAATAGGTCAGGTAGGACAGTGCTCAAGGCTCTGACTAGGCACAATAAAATTTGCCGACTCACCCCATCTACCAAGACTGAAACCCCAAGTCAGGACACATCACACTTTGTTTACTTACTTTGTAAAATGATTTGCTATAGATAGAGACTTAATTAGTATGTGAATTATCTTGCAGTAGCATCTTGTCATGCTTCTCCTAAGTGCAGTGTTCGGGACGTCAGTGGTGGACCATACGCTTCATGATACATAAGTGTTGGAAGACAAATTCAAACTCCCCCCAAACCTTCATATCAAGGCTTTTCTTGTGGACTGTGGCAAGGCATATTTGTTGGGGCATTTGGAGGGAGCACGACAGGAACACATGCAAGGTTGATTGACACAGCTTTAATAGTAACAGAATAGGAAGAAATGGGAGTTTACATACATCTATAATTGATACCGATAGTTTTTTTGTGAAAAGATTTATGTAACTAATCATGATGTTATTTATATGAATGATCACTTTCTACATAAAACTTGAAAAAATGTTTGGTACTGTGTTGGCCAGGTGTATTGAGATGGTAATAATGTGTGATCCCCAGAACCAGGCCTGGTCACTCATCCTCACCACCATGTTTCTGTTCCACCTGTATATACAATCAGTCCTTTGGGATTTCAGCCCAAACATTTCTTTTTGCTGATTTTTCATGAGCATCCTAGACTGGTCTGCAGTCTTATGTGTGTGTGTGCTTATTTCTTCTGTTTTTCCCAAGGTATCACGTTATCTGTACTTCATGATTTTTGTTGGATAAAGGATGTGTAGTTGATAGGTTTGTGTATTAGAGTACTCAGCAGCATTATTTTTTTTATACCAAGTGTGTAGCAGTAAGGAGGGCTAAGGTAAGCTGTAGTGCAGACCAATCTAAGGGTTGCACAGTGGCTGTGGCTTGTGTCGTGGTGGCCCAGTGCTGGCTGACACCGTCCACGTCTGTCTCTGCCAGGGATGCTCACCTTTTATTGATTATGATATTTTAGCTAAAAATTGTTTAATTTGAATTTTTTATCATGATTGATATCTTGGTGTTGTGTGTATTTTTGCCTGTTTCCCTCCATTGTTGTTAATAGTACAGCAAATGATATCAGGCAGATGTAGGGCAAGAAATTATTTTTCTTAAAACTTTGTGACCATTTGTAATTTTCCATAGGAATAATTGTCTGTTATTGAAATTACATTTTGTAATTTTCTGAGGATAAATTGTCTATTTCTAAAGCTACAAAATATATGAGTGCTTATATATGGAATAATATATATAACCAGATGAACTTGAAAAGATTAGGTGGCATTTGGTATGGAAAGAGGCAGATATGGCCATTAGCCAGCAACTGTGTCCAGGCCAGGCTTGTAGGCGCCCTTCTACCAAGCACACCTGCACGGGTGGCGTGAGCTTGGTGTAGCAACTTTCATGACTTAAGGCAAAATTTATTATCAGTTTTCGGTGTGCTATATGTAATGGAATTTTCTATACTGAAAATTTGTAGAAAAAAAAGTGGTTTGGACGTTTATTGGCAGATTGTGGGATTATAGAGAGGTGTGGAGTGTAAACCCAGCTCGGAATATGCTATTCTTATGATAATTTGGTGTCCCTACGAGTTCACATGCTACAGTAGATCAGGAGTATGCTGAGGATGGGCGATGATGACTACATGTTGAATTAACACCTTCATTGTAGTAAAGATGTGGATGTGGGGTTACAGTAGTTTCGTGGGAGCCTGATCAGTCCAAGGGTGTCTACCAAGTGTAGGACAAGTGGGAACTTCAAGTTATCCAGCAGACAAGCATTTCCGCACGTATTTGTGTGTCCATGTCTGTTGCTCCATGTTGACCATCCCCGAGTAGGATACTTCAATCTGTGTTACCAAACAGTGATGAATAGAAGCCTTCATTGTTTGTGTTTTCAAGCCAATTCACTGCCATTTTTTGTCGTATCATGGTGATGGAATTGAAGAAGTATAAACAGTCCAGCAGTCCAGGGTGTTGGCTCATTGAGTTAGAATTTTCTTTCTTTTCATTTCGTTTTAGCTTATTTATTTTTATTAATATGATAATTTCATGTTATCTTTATTTTTAATTATGTTGTCAAAGAATTTGTTTACATTTTTATCATTACTAATACTTTTTATTGTTTTTTGTTTTTGTTTTATACTTTGATTTTGGGGACTTTTTGCCCAGTTTTGATGGGATTTGATGAAATCTGTTGCTTGATGTGCCTGGTTTAAGCCAAGAAATTGAGGTAATTTGGTTTGTTTCAATAAAAAAGCATTTAATATCTTTTGTTTAGCAGCAGCTATTATCTCTCTAAGGAATATCAATTTAGCTTTTATTTGTCCTTCAGCAATTGTACATTGATTCTGAATTGCTTCAAGTCTTGCTGTGTTGTAATTACTGACCTAATGGATATGTATTATTAGTCTCACATGAATCCCATCTTTTTGGCAAGAAATAATAAAAAGACGATCAAAAGTGGATCCTCTTGTGTTCTTGTACTATTATCTTGTCCTCTCGTTTGGTTAAAGCTGCGGCAAAATGTTCGCCTTGTTCTCATTCTGTAAAATTTGTTGCCATATAGATTTTCCCCTTAAAAAATTGTTTTGGAGAAAATGTACATAATCTGTTTTGATTTGATCAAAATCACCTTGCTGTAATGGAAGTATTGATAAGTTGTTAATTGGAAAAAGAAATTTAAGTTCTCTAAGGAAAGTAATTATATGAATTGCAATAAATGGAAGCAGTTGCAGTACTATAGTAGCCAAGTTTTATTAGAACAAGGAGCACAAAGGTAATGTTTCATATTAAACACATACTTTTAAGCACCCAAAACACAGCTGTAAGAAGTGTGCAAATGTGTTTACATGATGCACCTGACATAATTCCCATGAAGCACCTTACATACAAGACATCCATCATGCCACTCGCCATGCATGCACATATCACACATCATGGTTAACAAACACAGACATACATACACAAACATGCACAAGTAATGCCTTCCATTATGCTGTTGGAGCATCTGCAAATGCAACATCAGTATGCATACATACAAAATGCACTCCCACTTCCACACAAAAAATATATAAAAAAAAAAAAAAAGAAAAAAAAAAGAAAAAAAAAAGAAAAGAAAATGAAAAAGAAAAAAAAAAAAAAAAAAAAAAAAAAACATGCACTCGCACTTGCTGTGGCACACAGTTGCAATCATACACACACACTCAGATACACTCTTTACCTATGTATAATGCCAATTTACACACTATTTTTACTGTTTTCTTTGGTAGTTGCAGATCCTTGCTAATTTTTCAACTTGTAGCTCATGGTGGGCACACTGGATGACACCCTTTAGACAAGGGTGGAAACAGACTCAACAGGGTGTGTGGATTGTGATACCACTATTTTTTCACTTTTTTTAATTATTATTATCATTTTTTTATCTACAGAGGTCAAACATTGACACATATGAGTGGTCTTCTTCACAGAAGAGGTTGTTGGAAGTTATGTACCAAACAACAATTGGTGCTCTGTTTGTCAGTCAGGACTTGGCAATACATAGGCTTTGATTGTAGTAGCTGGTTTTGATTACCCTACAGATGCTTCTGATTTCTGGTTTTATAGGTAAAGAGTGACTGACGAGAGATCAGTAAGAGGAAATGTGAGCAAACACCAACTGTCACTCCATGATCAGTTTACCAAAAATCTTGCAAGTCTGTAGTCATTATGAGGGCTATTAAAAGACTTGGAAATGCCACTGATAAATGAATTAAACAGATCAAAGAAAAAAATAAAAGTAAAATTGAAATCTTGTGGGTTCGATTTTCCTTCAAATATGAAATGAATTATTACTTCATGTGATGTTATTATGCTTATATAGTGCATGTACAATATGTTTAATAATTATTTTTTGGATTCTTTATGCAGTGAAAATGAAATAAAATAAACATAATTCTGTTAAAAACTTTTACATTAATGAAAAATAACAAGTCCCCCTAAATAATGCACAATGTCTCTTTCCATCTAGTTCTATATGTCATGTCCATATTCAGTGAAAGTATAGGTGACATTTACTGAAATAGATACATATTATTTATGAGATGGTTAACACAGAAGACAGGGATTATTAATAAAAGAAGTTCCAATACCCTCTATTGACTAGTTTAAAAATATACCATACAAAAGATTCTACTTGCAGGAGAGGCTAATAGCAAAGCTGTGCAATCAAGTCTAAAGAAAACTACTACAAATTTTCTGAAAGTTTATCAGGCGATAAAGCAAATATCGGTGTTTAGTTCAATTTTGTATTCCTTCAGGTTAGTACTAAATGTAGAAACATCAATTTTCTAACTTCATCATTATATTCTTTCAGGGACAGTATAGCAAAGAAAAATATCCACAGATTATGAAGGACAAAATCCAGTCATTTGAAAATTAGGATAAAAAAAACTTCTGAAACAATGACTACTTTCTAATGCTTAAATCTTTATCCCTCCCTAGCAACATCATCAAGTAAACAGCTTGTAGTATCCAATATTTCATACTGGTTTAATTAAAAAATATAGGAGACTAAATTATTCATGTATATTATCCATAGAATAGATATTCTAATGAACAGGGTAAGCAATGGATAAGCGAGGACTGCATCTTCTAAAATTCAAATATAATAATTAAGAATGGTTTTGTGTGAATTAGATTGGCATATATTAGAGGTAACAATAATATATATATATTTTTTTTGTTTTTATCATTTGGGTAGAGGTACCAATTAGTGCACAAAAATGGGGTGTAATTTATGTGTCATTCATAGTAATTGAGATCACAGAATGAAATGCTCATGTTTTTTATGTTTGCAAATGGCTCTTGTTCTATGACAAATACAGATAAGAAAAAAAAAATCACAATTCTTAGAGGCATTATATTCTTTGCACAAGTATTTTACTGAATATCATATATGACATAATAGGTCTAATGTGTAATAATTGTTTTATATTGTATTCAAAAGTAAAACTTCATTTCAAATATGACAGTGCTGTTTTGTTTTTGGAAGTAGTTACAGTAAAATATCCTTTGTCATGTAGCACTGTCTGCACTGCTACTTGTTTATTTTGTTGCCACTCTTAGTCATAAATCAAAATTGATGATCAAACAAGCCACCCAAAAGAAAATGCCTGTATCTGTCAACATGAACAAATAATTATAGCTAGTTTCTGTTGGGTTAGGAAAAAAAAAATATTTACCCATAATTGCCTTTTGAAGAAAAGATTGATACAACACCCACACTTGTATAATTTGCTCTTATTAGACTTTGAAGGATTTACTTTTACCTCTTTTCCTGAATGTGTCAACCTTCTTGACCTTAACTTGGACCAGGAATTTATAGTAGTGCTGTAGGCTACCTCTGGAGCAGTGATTCAGTGATTCCAAATCAAGCTTGGACTGTCATAAGACAGACCATGGCAACCAATAAATCTTTGCTAATCAACTTATCAAATGATGTAGCAATAACATTTTTTCATATATAAATACTTAGTTGTAAATTTACACCTAACATCTAACATTCTTGACTATATTTCTTTTCCTGCACTACATAACCCATTTTTTACCCCTGATTATATCACTACATTGGCATACTTGATAACTAGGTTTACATATCCTCTACACAATGATGCTCTTGGCTGCACATACTCTACTCTTAACAGCCATGACTGTAAACTGCCAGTTGCTAAATCAAATGGCTCCAGCTACATATACACTTTACACTCCTGGTTGCATGTCACCTAAATACTAAAATGTAAGTAATTGCTTAAATACTTATGCTACGTTCAAACAGTTTACATTAGTAATGCCCAGTTTGTATTGTAGAAATTCATGTAGTTCATGCTGAATGAAACATGCATGGCAATCTCTGACAAGATTATAAAATAGCCTGGACACAGAGTATAAAAGAAAAGATACTGATGGTAAAGTAGAGTTTTCAGTGGGATATTTTGATTTTATTAGATGAATTTGATAAAAAAAGAAGACAAGAAAAGAAAAGAAAAAATAAAAAAGAAAAAATAAAACACTGGTCTTAGTGCCTGATAATGTGCCAATAACTATGCACTCCCTTCCCACTTTCCAATATGCCTAATACCAACTTAGATCTTGAAGCTTTCCCCAGGCACCCATACCAAAATGAATTATCATTTCTCCCCTGAAATATTACTTTTATGTAAGAATTCCTGAAAACACATTTTTGTTTCTAATTTCTCTCTTGTATGGTAGTTGTATTGAAAACCATTTTTGCATTTTTATAAGAACATTATATAATTGTTAAGAGTGATAATGACACCAGGTTTATTATTTTGACTTGTTTGCTTCTGATATGAAAGTTTTAATATCAGTTGAACACCAGTTGAAACACTGCATCTAAATTGGTATCTCTACCCTATATGGATATGAAAATAATATGCAGTACTTTCTGTTCTAATATGAAACATGCAAGTATTCATTTATTCATTTTACTTTTTGATTTTCTGGATAACTCACCTATTCTCTGTTTTAACTTCAATTTTGGATACTTTAAAAAGATTCTTCACTGTAAAATCACTGTTAAATAGGTTAGTTCTACTACAGGAAATTCCTTACAATTCTTCTTTTATTTCTCTATATCTTTAATTTCCTTAAGTGTTCAAAAATACCAGAAAGTTATTCCCTAAATATGTATTTACTCATCTTGGATTTTATTATTATTATTATTTTGCTAACAACAGATCTGCTGCAGTGTTTTCCATCAACTTAGAAATATAATTATGACAGGACACATAAAAATAGTTTCCATTTATTTTTTAATATTATAAGAACCATATTTTCTTTTCATGTCTGCCCTCTATGTGTATATATATATATTTTTTGTTTTTGTTTTCTCTTTCCAGAAGGAAAGTTAAATACTCACTTAAGGTCCATTTCTTAGTCTCTTGGTAGCCCTCAGTAACTTGGTGTTATTTAAAATCTTGTACTCACTGCCATTTCATTAAAACTGTGCTGTTTCCTTAGAACATTTCCCTATATAACTTAAGATCTATCAACTGTTTCATACATTGAAATCTCTGTGTATCTAGATTAACTTTCCTACCATTCCCAGTGCCCTTCCTTTATTAATGTTTTGTCTCTCCTTAAAGGTTGTAACCACACTGAGGGAGTGCCTTTGTTACTCCCTACTTAAAACTTTGAAAACAGGCAAGACTGTACATCGTTTAGTAATTTTTACAGTATGTTAAGACTTTACAGTTGCATAAACTAAGATTTTACTTTTAAGAACTAAGGAATGTATAACTTTGTATGTTTATAAATCATAATAAAATGCCTATTTTCATACAAATGTTGTCAGATATTTTCTTGTCAGATGGATAAATATCATGGACAGAAGGCATTGGCACTGGGAATAGGTAAGAAATCTAGTGAATGAGTTTATATTTTATTTTATTTATGAAGTTTAAATATTTTCTTTCAGTATAAAAAGTTGTCCTTAATAATGCCAAAATGCCATGGAAATTGCCATTTAATTTGCTTGATTTGTTTTTTATTCATAGCTAACCAAAAATGTTTCAGATCTTTCACTTTAGCCTATTAAATGTAACAGCTTTTGTAATGCCTTGGAAAATATTATTTCAACCATGAAAAAAATTAAGAATATTTGCTTCTTATTCCTGTTCAAACTGCCTCATATTGCAAATGTTTGAGAAGACAATGAAGAAAAACAGACTCCTTTCATATGCACTGTTAATTAAGAACACATTCTTTTGCTTCCCAAGAACTTTATCTTCACACATGAAGTGAAATCAGAAATGATAATGCTTTTTTCAGCAACCTGTCCGTATTCTACACTAACATCATCTTTCTACATACATGCCTTAGTACAGTCGCTACTATAATCCAGTGCCAATGTGGTCATCATCAAACATCATTTGCTGAAGTTTCTTCTTTATTTATGGGCTTCATGTTTTAAAAGTGTGCCATGTTCACTCTCTAGCCTCTTTTATCAAGGAGATTTTGTTGTCTGTCAGATTTCTTAATTTATTTTTAGTTGCGTGAAGTGTCTAACTAAAACCGACATGTCCTCATTAATCTTACTTTAGTATAAAATGTTGATTAATCACTATCCCAATTGTGTTTATCATATACTGTACATTCCAATGCTTTTATGTAAATTTAAATAAGGAATTATAAACCTTCCCATATTTATAAAATTCACTTTGTAGATTAACAACCTGATCACCCCCCAAAAATATTACTGTAGAGTTTGTCTGCACTCATACTTTCCATTTGTACAGATAAAAATGCTATCATCATAGTTTAATATTTATGGAGAGAAGAAAAGAAAAAGAAAGAAAGAAAGAAAAAAAGCTGTATAATTGAAGAGTCTAGATTGGTCTTTGTACAAATCAGAAACCCAGAAAAGGACACTTTTATCCTAACATGGATACAGTATTTTTAATGTAAAAATATTTTATAGTTTTCAGTAATGCAAATACATATGTTCAGCATTATGACACATGTATCCCCTTCCTTTACTTCTATTAGACAAAATTATTAATGGGAATCCAAGTAATTCCATACTCATAAGTATCACAGGGAACCTAGTGCTGAAAATTATATAAAGTTGGGTTAACAAAAAAGTTGTTTATATGACATTTCAACACAATCTTGCTTCTATTCATTCAACCCAATGTTCTTTGATTCAGCTATAGGAATATTTCTTTATTGAATATTTTCTAACAAAAAACATGTAAAAAGTATACATTCATTGTTCTTATTTATTTGTATATATATCATCTATACTCTAAGAGATATGATTTTTCTTTCTTTTCTGAACCTTTTTTCTTTATAATGGCAAGTCTTCTTGTCAGCAATCAAATTCATCACTTTTTCATTTTTTCATGACTGATTTGTTTGTTAACTTGTGCTTTTCTTTATTTGAATCTTGTAATATACTGTATGCAGACAAAAAAAACATTTCCCTCTTGGAAGGCTGTAGACTACATAAAAGACTTTTGAGATACACAAAATGTATGTTAAAAAGTTTGAAACAATCAGTTACAAAAAAAAAAAAAAAAAAAAAAAAAAAAAAAAAAAAAAAAAAAAAAAAAAACTTCACATAGAAAAAAAATATAGCAAGTTTCACAGAACATTCAGGTCAACATCATAATTAATAATAATAAAATAAAACAAAATGAGTGTATTCAAATACATGCATAATTAATAATAATAAAACAAAATGAGTATTCAAATACATGAAAGTCATATAGTCAAAAGGCTTCTGAAAATGTGCTGATTTGCCACTGGTTACTTCTATTTTTATGTTGCTTCAATAATCACTTTCAAGAACAAAGGAAATTTAATTGTATCTTAAAGTTTGAATGAAATAAAATGCTGGTGTAATCTATGGCAGATAATGGATCAGGCAGGAAGATATCAGTCTCCTCATATATTACCATGGCCATTTCACTCTTAATCGAAAATTCTATAGTATTCTTGTATATTAAAAGGTTCCACTTCGTTTTCATAACTTAGTTTCATTGGATTAAATTTTACACTTCATCCTCTAGCAAATGTATATATCTACTAGAACCTTTATAACTTTAACAAAATTATTTTGTGAGAGAGAGAGAGAGAGAGAGAGAGAGAGAGAGAGAGAGAGAGAGAGAGAGAGAGAGAGAGAGAGAGAGAGAGAGAGAGAGAGAGAGAGAGAGAGAGAGAGAGACAGAGAGAGAGAGACAGACAGACAGACAGACAGACAGACAGACAGACAGACAGAGACAGAGAGGTGTAAATTTTAAGTTATTATACATTATGTTAAACTGCCCAAATGAAACATTCTACTTGAAAATAAATTTTATAAAACACAAAACATCTTAGAATGGGTAATATTAGTTACTTGTATAACTTTTACCTTAGGCCTTTATCATGAAAATATTAGTTAAGTCTTTACAACAAGCTTAAATTAATTTATTAAATCAATAATGATCCGTGATAAAACTATTAATATCTTTGTTTATCAACATAATATCCTTACACCAATCACAAAAAATCAATAAGGCTTCGATCTACGAAACTAATCAATAATGCTACGATGTACAGCAGTGTATGCAATGTTTACATGCCCTGCTCTTTGTGCTTTGTATTATGAATGGATATTGGGGGATAGTTACAGGAGGTTTACACTAGCGTATTTTAACGACAAGTCGGCGGAAACTACTTTTCCACTTCCCTCAACTTTGCATAATCTAATATTTGGTCGGCATTAGAGGTGGACATATAATGTATCGTTCGAAAATCGGGGAAGTGAGCTATAGCAAGAGACTGTAGTCTGCTAACAAAAAAAAAGCCTCTTTTTGCAGGGCAAAATCTAGTTCTGCAGGGCAAATTTTCTGGTATTCATAACTTTCTACCAATAATACAATATATAATACTGGTTGATGGTCCATTCCGGGCTACTTATAAAGAGCTAGTGAGCATTTTCTTTTTCGTGATTTGCAGGGCAAACATTTTTTCAGGTCAAATTTACCCGTCACCCCCCCAACTCATAACATGAAGTGACGCCCCTGTCTGCTAAGAAAAGTATACTCAACTGCGCAAATAATAATAATTCTATAAACTTCAATTAATGTGTGTTTTAACAGATATTGTACTCTATATCCTTATATTTTCCAAGGGAAATTCATTGAAGTCTCATTGTTTACATTCGAGGGTCTTCCAAGTTCCTCAAGGGAGCTTACCATATCTATCCTATCTATCTATACACACTTACTGTTTCTTCTTTGCAACCGTGAACCCACATACGTCGTTTTAGTAATCACCCAGACTCTATTTCTACAGCAAAGAACCTTTGAGGGCCGCGCGGGCAACCGTAGATGTTATGTTTGTCGCTGAAATCGAGCACAGATGCAATGGTCCTTTTAGCTTGTGTGACCAGCAAGTTGACAAATCGTCCACAGGCTAGCTTCGGATGGCGTATCGTATTACAAGCTGGTTGCTGATAAATCGCTCATTTGACCGTGCCTTTAAGGCTGTTGAAAGTGTGTGGTACACTTCTTTACACTTTGGTTCAAACACCATACATGGTTTGTAAACAGGGGTTTACTGTCTTCCTGAATTCCATCTGACCATTGACATTCTTTAGGTGGACAGACATAACCTGGTCCATTATTAAGATGCTAACTTTCACGTTATCGTTCTGACTTATCCAACATTTGAATAAAAATTAGAAAAAAAAAAAAAAAAAAATCAAAGCCATTACCAGACCAACACAGTCATATGGCTGACATTCAAGGCTGCATGTTTAAAGGAAATGTGGACTATATAAATAAAGTGACTTCACACAACATCCGTATACCAAGACACGTGTGATTCCGCTCTTGTGCCGCACATAAATGTTGGAATTACATTTGTTTGACCTTACTTTCTGTGGCCGGTAAAGGTTCCACAGAATTGAAACAAAAGTATGACAAACTAAAGGCAATTCCCAAATTTTAAAGATAAAGAATATCTGTAGCAAATATTTTATATAACAAACCTACAAGTTGTCATGATAATACTTCTGAAGAAAACATTGTGAGTTCTGTAGTTACATGGAATATGCATTCTCTTATTAATGTTTTCCTCAAGAAATTTAAGAACAAGTAACTCTGACTAAAACGTGTATTTCGTTTTGCATTTATAAAATAAGCATAATTTTTAAGATTTGGGGTTAATGAAATTACAAGCCTCATTCTCCTCTCGGCAGAAAAAGTAAAACGGTACCTGGCGTTGCACTTTCAAACGTATCAAAGTTGTCTTCGTCCCAATTACGAATTGTACTCAAGTGAACGAATCTCATTTTATTAAACTATTTCATATGAATGAACATCACTTTACTAATATTACAATATGGAGAGGCAACAAATACAGGCTGCTAGTTGTTAACATGTTATATTTACAAATCAAAAGGCGATTAATTATCGAACTAAAAAGACATCGTGTATGTACCTTGCATCTTCCCATTTCCTTCATCTGTCGACTCTGGATTTAAACTTCTTAGTTCGATTGTTTGGAAATATCACTTTTATAAATCCAAACTAAATACAATTGAGATGATGTATGAGTTTACACTGTAATATTGAATTATGCATATATTGTAATTAAATAAATTTGTAATTTTATTTAAATTATGTAATAATTTCAGAGGATACAAACACATTTGGTACACAGGGCATGAATCTGTCTAGATGCTGCCCCTTTTCAAATGGCTCATATAATACTTTTGGTGGGCTCAGAGGTAAAGTGTAAATTATTTAGAAAAGGTCTAATCTACTTCGTTTTAAAAATATTACCCCGCCCTCCAATAAATAGGGATGAAGTGATATCATTGTTGCACGATAATTCCCTTGTCAGCGGAAATGACGGCTTAGCTCAAGTCATCCTACAATAAATTACAAATTCACAGCCATTTAAATGTCCCCCTCAATCCTTAGGAGACAGACTCCCTTATTTTGGGCCTCATTCCTCGGGTCAATCAATTTTCCTATTTAGTTATCTAGCCCTTAGCCCACAAGGGGACCTTGAAGGGTGAATCATTTCTTTTCCCACATACCCCAGGTTTCCCATGGCCAGTAATGACTTTGTACTTTGTTAGGGGCATTGTGACTTGCCCCTTTATAAACTAACCCCAATGACATTAACTTTTCTGGTAACCCAACCCTTGGCTCTCTTTTGATCAAGACTGAACACTGCTATTACTTCCCCTTCCTCGATACCTGCTGTCAGCTTAATCTATTCCAAAGCATCTGCCCAGGTCACTACCTAACTTTCAGAAAACATTAATTCCTCTCTCTCAACATCCTTCACAGTCTTCTTCATTTTCGACCCCTTCCTCCCATATTATTATTCTGCATACATATTGTCCAACTCTCCAGAGTACTACCTCAATCAGTGCCAATCCCTCTTCTTCCCGTCCTCGCCTTTCAATTACTTCCACCTCTACAAATCTTTGAGTACTCCTTTTAGCCCAGTTTAATGGGGTCGATTTTTTGTGATTTCCCTACAGGCCCTTACTCTGACTTCTATTCCAATAATGTCTCCAAAAACAAGTAGGCAAAGTTTCCTTCTGTAGCAATTCCGATCTTTCACGCCTTGTTACAGTTACACCTGACTCCCAAGCTCATGCCTAATCTACCTTGACTAACCTCACTGGCAAACCTGCCCAACCTCACTCCTCTCTTAAAACTTGTAATGGAACTGTTTCCCTCCTCAGCTGACTGCCGTGTCAACGACAAGGATTGGTCTGACTGTGAAAACGACCTGCATACCTGATTCGTTGACTATGATGCAGTGTCAGTACAGTGCTACACTATTCCCCCTAGAGACCGCCGAAAGTTCTACACCACTATTGCCAAAATTACCTTCCGTAGACATGACCTCCCCCATGAAGTTCATATTGGTGGAAAGTCTTGCCTTATCTGACCATATCGACCCTTCTCTCGTCAATGTCAGAAATGTTAGCGTTTTGGCCTTCCTGCTAAGCAGTCATGCACATGTGCTAATTATAGTGGTTCCCATAATGTATTTTATAGGGGCCGGCCTATCTACAAGTTAGAGTTTAAGTAGCAGTCCTCATATTCAAACTTGGCCTCACTGTATACGTTGCCAGACAGGAAGCACGCCATCCACGTTTTTCTCTTGCTCCCTACCACAGTGCTGTCCTTCGCTTTGTCCTTCCTCCTTCCTAAAATATTTCTACATCTCCCCCAGCATTTCTTCCTCCTACTCTTTACGTTCCCTCTTCTACCCCTTCCCTCTCCCAGTTCAATTCTCTTGCCAGTCTAAATCCAGACACTCCAATCTTCAGTTTCATGGTGCTTGCCCCTCTTCCTACTTGCTCTACTCATCGCATCAGACAATCTAAACGTTCTACCCCACCTCCTACATCTACCGCTTCTTCTGCCCCTCAAATGGTTGTGCCCCTTTCTCCCTCTCATCAGGAAATCTTTCTCAGACCTCCCCAACCAACTACATTTCAAAAAACATACATATACCCCATCCATCCTCCAATCTCTCGGTTCCCATTCCCTCTACACTCCAAGTGACTGCCGATATCCATCCTCTTTCTACTCATGTTCCCCTTACACCCTTTGCTCCCAACACCCCCACCGATCTGCTTCTGCTTCAACTGCATCATCCCCTTCCCTAACTGTTTCCTCTTCCGCTCCCTCCATTGACACAATACCCTTCCCTGAATCCTTCCCCTCTTCATATTTCTCATGAACCTGCTCTTTGATCTAAATGCCCTTAACCCCCCTCCCCCTTTCCCTTTTTACTGATCCCAGCCTTACACCATGTACATCCTTGCAGAATCCCACACCTTTTCCTTTGACAACTTTAATCTAATCATCCTTTTGCTAATCCCTACCATAACCCATTTACTCTCCCTCTCTACCCTCATCCTTCTTTACCCTTTTGAATACCATACTCTCCTAGACCGACGTGTAGCACATTTAATCAACTAACCCTGCTCTTTACCCCTTTCACTACAACACTTTCCTACAGTTCTGTATGACCTTTATTTTTTATTAGCCATTAACCATGGACCATCAGTGACTATGTAATGACTATGAGGTTGCATATTCAGGATAATCTGGAAATTCTTTCAAATATTAATTATTCTGACACGTGCCCACTCACTTGGTGCACGCAATCGTAATTTGCTGCTATGAGTTGGCCAAAATGAATTGTTTGGATGGAATGCTCGCTGAAATAGTTAAAACTGTATATTGCCATATCTTTATCAATGCACGCACGCACGCACACGCACACGCACACACAAACAATATACAACGTAAGAAGGAATTTAGTAATTCGGAGCTGCCTTCAATAACCCGTAAGAACACAAATTCGTAAAGACAAAAAACGTTTGAGTAGACAGTTATTATTTCAGCCAAACAGCAATAAGTCAAAACGAAAATTCTTCTTTGTAATAATAATAATAATAATAATAATAATAATAATAATAATAATAATAATAATAATAATAAAACGCATAATACAGAAGTGGAAAACCACTGTATTATTTTCACAAAGCTCGAAGCATTTGGCTAATCATGAAGATTACATTCCGGGAACTCCTCTGTGACAGTATTCGGGTCTTATTAGAAAATTTGTCTGTTACATGAAAAAAAAAGGATATCTGCCATATAATTTCTGCATGTATGCAATTATAAACTACATAGATTCGTAAGTGCCACTGATCGACTGCAGTGCTTCCTTATATGACATTGCAGTACTAGCTATTTATAAACCATATATACACATCAAAGCACTGGCTTTAAAAAAAACTCAGTTAAACCATTTTACCACATGCAGGTACACTCAGACGACGTTCCCTTGCGTTTTTTTTTCCAGTTTTATCACACTAAATGGAACGGAAAGAAATGGCCACCCGACGACTTTTCGATATATGTGCCTCTATGAGTATGTCCACTACTTCCCCTTGAATATGAAAAGACTTTACAAGATTTAACTCTCCATCGAACTTTTAGACCCAATAAAGCAAATAATGCGAGCTCACCTTCCTCCATCACATTGCAAGGCGCTAATCAGTGATCGGTGGAATAGGCACACTATTTTGTTAAACCGTCGGTCAAGTATATAAATAAAAACTGATGAATAAATAAAATAATATGTCGAAGAAATGTTCTATCTGGCGACTGACGATAATGATGATGATTACATTATATTACTAACATTTGACGATGAGAAGATGATATTGGTAACAACAATAGTAATGATACAAAGAATGATAAAGATAGGAATAGTAAAAATTATACAAGTAATGATGACAATGAACATAACAAAAATTATGATAATATCATAATAATAATCGTACTAACAATCACTATAATAATCATAATAATAATAATATCAACAATAATAATACCAGCACCGCCACTTACAATAATAATGATGATGACAACAGCAACAACAATAATAATGATTGATAATGATTACGATATAATAATGATTACTGTTATTATTATCATCATTCTTATTACTTATTACTTATTTTTTGTTCTTATTCTTTTACTGTATCACGAAAAAATGAAATCGATTATCGAAATTTGCATTTGTCCTTCATTTTATTCTTTGTAGATATATATTACAAAAGCAAAGGCAATGTTTTCTAATAAACAGTTAAGGTATTAACTTCTGTCTTTATTATCGGTACCTTACTCGATTTAAAAAATTTTAATTTTACCCCAAAATTATGGAATGTGATGTTCTGTTTTGCTGGACACAAACGTACTTCCAGTTTCTAAGTGACCTGAGAAACTCGACTCTCTTGCACTTCTGTATGTTAAAACATCAAAGGCTTTTACTTTTATGCAACTCTAAGCAATAAAAAAAATAATGGACAGTATGTGTTACATCAAAATAACATTATACA
>NC_051388.1:17155555-17168055 GCF_015228065.2 Penaeus monodon
GATCTTCGTCTGTCGTGCATCAAGGGTGCTCACTTCTGGCCTTGCCTCTTGTATCCAGTTTCTAGGTGTCGCTGGATCCACAGGGACATTGATAACTTCAAAATGCATAATCTTATCGCCATTTTGGCTCTTGATATTCTGTCAGAGTAAAGCACGACTATGGTGCTGTGAATGCTCTGTGAAGTCTCCATTGCTAATATTGTCATGATATGAAGCCCTAGCCATACCAACTCTGAAACAGTATTTGAACTCATTATAAAGCCTCTTCTGTTCTGAGCTTTGATAACTACTAATGATTGGTTTGGTCTCACTCTCCCAAGTAATGATACTTTTTTAACGAGTGTACATATAAGTGTAAAAGGCACAGAACCTTGGTACAATGGTTATGACTAGTTGGGAAATGATAGTGGGGGACTTGTCAGGATGACTTTCGGGAGCAAACTGAGACTGGGTCATCCTCGGGCACATATAGTGAGTGTCCACTAGAAACGTGGCGTGGGACATCAGCTGTAGGAAATGTGGGAGTAGCGAGGTGAGGTCACTGTTTCCGTTTGTTTAATGACCTGCCATATTGCTCAGCCACCTACTAATGCCTCACCCTTGAGGCGCCTTAAATTGGCCTCAAGGGGTGACCCAACTTTGCCTGGTCCTGATTGGCTGGTCATCTCATTCTCACGTGCTTTGTCCTTGGTTCATCTTCATGGTTGCTCATCCTTGTATTCTTCTTCCTGGTGCTTGGCAAATCCATCTGTCCTCGACGTCCACACGTCCTTGAAGGTCTTGCACATGTCCTCCTTGAGTTTGGACTCATCTAGACTTCCTCGTAGTCCTTGACCAGGCTTAACTCAGCGGCGTGCTCGCCCATATATCCTCGAAGATCTTGTCCGGGTCCTTCTCGGCTACGTGTTCGTCTAGACGACCTCGTAATCTTTGTCTGGATCTACATGTATTCGGCATTTTGGGGCGGCTGATACCTGCGCTGACGACCTCCTGGAGTTTGACTGGATCTGTGGGTGTCCAGGCAGGCTACGTCCTTCCACAGCATCCTGGGGCGACTGGTACCTGCGCCGGCGTGTTCCTAGTCCTTCGCTGGATCTACGGGCAGGCGGCCCGCTTCCACATCCTCATCTTGGTCCGCAGGCATATGGCGATCTTCCGGTGACGTCCTTCCCACAGCATCATAAGGTAACTGTTTCTGTAGCAGGGTCAGATATCTGGAAACCAGATCATACACATAAGGACCAAGATAGTAAGAGACAAACAAAGGCAACAGAGAGGAGGGGGTGTTAAGTGCTACTAGCCGGTTATTTATATAAATTAGCAGTTTTTAATGTTCGTTTTACATTTTGTGTTTTACTTAAAAAAAAAAAAGAGAGAGAGAGAGAGAGAGAAGGAGACATCAGTAGCGATCCGCATGGAGGTGGCTTGAACTACCAACCATCTCTGATAGACATAAGAGTAGATAAGGGAAACGACAACGGCTATCCACAAGGAATTACTTAAACCAACTGTCGTCACACAGAGAACAAATGTAAAATAAGAAATTGTACATCACGTATGAGTCACTAGTCACGAATGACAAAATCGCAGGCAAAAGAGATACATCATAGATCTTTATGCGTGCAACTACAACAGCAACAAAATTAATGAAATGGTTTCAGTGTCTTTTGTTCTGCGTGGATAAGTGTGTGTGTGTGTGTGTGTGTGTGTGTGTGTGTGTGTGTGTGTGTGTGTGTGTGTGTGTGTGTGTGTGTGTGTGTGTGTGTGTGTGTGTGTGTGTGTGTGTGTGTGTGTGTGTGTGTGTGTGTGTGTCAGTGAGCGTGAAGGAGAATGAAAGTGAGAGTAAGCTCAAACAGAGAATGAATCACAGACACGAAGATTAATGTTCAATATAACTATACTGAGATAAATTAGCAATGTTATCGATACAAAGTTATTTCAACAACCACATTGAATTCAACATTTAATAATATCTTACGGAATGTACTCACTAATGAATAGTGATGTGAAGAAAATATTCACAAGCTTTCTCGCAAGCAAATCTTCTTGGGTAAGAAATACTGAAATGCCGAGGAAGCTATGTCTAGCTATGCATGTCAGACTTCATCGATGGGGGGTCGATATACTCAAAATGCCGTACGAATTGAAGTAGACTGAATGAGCTGGGAAAATCTATAAATTCTACTCTACTCTACTCTGTGAATCAGCGATGGGCGATTGACCTGCCCTACGGGTATTCATATCACAAATCACACAATCGCCTAGTCCTGCATCAATGAATGGACGTACTGTGGGTCAAATCGACTCGAATAAATGTTGCCGATCGATCGAATAACTTCCGGATTTACTTGTACCTATGTAGGATATTATGTGATATACGCAACCCCGTGTTATATTAGGCATCCCTGTGCACTATGATATGGAGAACATTAACGCTATACTCAAAATAATAAATGTATATAAAAATCATGTTACAAGCTCCGGTCTAGCGCCTATAGAATGGCTCACCAATGAGTAATGTAACGATACTATAGTTATCCCACAGTGCCATAACCAAATTACGGGAAAAACGAGCGGCCACCTCTTGGCCCTGTCACGTACCCAACCGACCAGAAGGGAAAGAGAAAGTGTGGTCAGGCTGGGGCGAGGATAGGAACGACATAAAATGATATGATGTCCATGGTAATGATAGTAAATCGCGAACGCGTTAAATTCGTTGTAGTTTAAATATAAATATAACATGAGAAATTAATTAAATACTTAAAAAATTAACAATATAACACAGCAATGCGATCTAAGGTCAAAGGAATAGTGTGAGAACTCTGCCATTTCCTGTTACAAACGTTCCCGCACATTAAGACTTTTACCCAACAAAACCAACATGAGAGTAACTACACATACACCTTAACATATTTATGGGATAAAAAAGGAGGGAAAAGAAATGATAAGGCCCAAAACGTTTACTCACATGTTTTGAAGATATGGTTGTATCGTGAAAGCATTGGTGGTTAGACATCTTGACTCTTTATTAAGGAAGAGTACAACACAGTAAAGGGAACACACGAGACGTTGTCTTAGGGCAAGAGCTGAGCGCGGTGTCGCGTGTCCAGCCAGCCAGCCCTGGGGGTCCGGAGGCTGGTGGTGACCTTGTCAGGATGATTTCTGGGAGCGAACTGAGACTGGGTCATCCTCGGACACAAGCACTGAACGTCCACCGGAAACGTGACGTGGGACATCAGCTACAGGAAATGTGGGGAGAGCGGGGCGAGGTCACTGTTTCTGTCTATTTAATGACCTACCATAATACAATCTTGAAATATTTCATCTAAAGAGGATTTTTTCCACTATAACATTCTGATGGCAGTTTCGTTTTCATAAATATGAATGGAATTTTGTTTTACTTCTGGTAATAATTAAAAAAAAAAAAAAAAAAAAAAAAAAAAAAATCTGATCTCATGGCGCACCCGCATTTTCTAAACGCAGTGAAATAAGCTCCGCTGGCGAGTATTTCTTCAGTATATTTTCTTCAAAAATGATTATTAGCGATAAAATGATTATTATTATATTAAATAATTGAAAAAGAAACCAACAACAAATAAACAGAGTACCCTGTTAATAACTGCAATGAATGAAGGCCAAGAGGCGAAGCTCAGTTTTAAAGTACCTTGGTAAACCCACTGAAGTTAGTAACTGTGGCACAATTTACTATAATATATTCAGACTGAATTTATCAGATTAATCAAAGTCTCCGCATTCAAAATGAATTCCAGAGAGCAGCAGTTCTTGATCAGTCAAAAAGATTTATGAAAATTGAAAAAATATGTACTGAGGTGGATTAAATCTACTACTTCTGGAAGATGAGAATAATAAAAATTTGGCCTAAAACTTCTATTTCAAAGACTTATCAGCTAATTTTATAGAGCTCAAAGGGACAGAATTCATTATATAAATTCCAACTTCCCTTCACTAGTTGGTTATGCAAAAACGCCTCTACTAAGGCTTCTTGGTTCTAAAAGGGAAAGCAGTTTTTCTTGAAATAAGTCGAACAATATAAGGAAAATATATCAAGAAAGTGTGTCACAGTCAAAAACGTGTTTCCTACAACTACCGTTATTCCAAACTAGGTATGACTGGAGGTACTGGAGGAGTCCCTATTGAGTAACCTATAGATACTGTGAATTTCCTCTTAAGATAAATCCTAGTGAAGTGACATTTGTCATATACACTAAAGATGAACGCAATATAACATTCTGCATCATGTTAGGCTTGACACACTAAGAAGAAGAGGAAAAATATAAAAAATGCACGTAATGAAAAACGAGTAGGCTATAAGATGTTTACATGTTTTAGAAAATAAATTACATTGGCAGGTCCTTTTAATATCCTGTTCACTATGCATCATATACTTGTATTTTTTTATTACTGTATACAAGGCAAACTATTCCGTCTAGAGGCATGTATGTCTATCAGGTGCACCACATATATTTGTGTGTGTGTGTGTGTGTGTGTGTGTGTGTGTGTGTGTGTGTGTGTGTGTGTGTGTGTGTGTGTGTGTGTGTGTGTGTGTGTGTGTGTTTGCGGATCATCATCTTAGGAATTTCATTTAATATATGTTTTACATACATTTACTGATATGGCAGATAACTTTCTAGCTTTTCCCTAAACTAACACAGCTGTGTTAGTTACATATGGCGACAGGATGCAACGTGGTACTGTACAATCTGGAGTTCGGCGGTCAACGAATTTGTGACGTCCTTGATGTTTAGCTAACTAAACACAGTGCAAAATGGAAAGTTACTTCTCTCCACTGGCGAACGTATGGAGTAGCTACAAAAAGCAAGATTTGGAAATATTTTAAATTTGTTCCAGTCCGGCTTTCTCCTCACTCTTTTATTCCACTTCAGTTCAATAGATAAGGTCTCAATAGACCTACTTTGTGTTAGTTTCTTATGCTGCATAAATTTCTCGCAAAACTTGCGTGATTAGGTGATATTTCACCCGCGATATGTAAGGTTTTACAGTATAGATAACAACTTGGACCAATTATTTTATAATAAACGTTTAGAGACATTATGTTTTCAACCCCATGTTGCTTCGGAACGATTCTGAAATAAGTCAGGCTCCCCAACTGGGGGGGGGGGGGGGATGCAAGCCTACCTACCAAGGAATTTTGATATGGCAACCTTGTTATATAATACAAGATCAATTTACTATATCATTACCAAGCTATTACCCCAGTCTTGCATTCGCCAACATAAATGCCGCCCAATGGCGGAAAGGGAAAAAAGCAAATGTAAACTGATTTACAAAAAGTTGCCGTAAATTGTTGCATAAAATTATTATCTATCATAAGTTAAGTTGTTTATCGTTGAAATTGTAAGTGATAAGTAGACTCATTTTATATATAATAATGATACTGAATACGATAACAATAATAAACAATTATCATAATTACGATCATAATAACAATGATGATGTGAACAATAGTAATGATAATAACAAGGACAACAAAAATAATTGCAATAATAATAATAATAATAATAATAATAATAATAATAATAATAATAATAATAACAACAACAACAATAATTAATTTGACAGATGACGAACAATATGCAGCAAACTTCGGAACACAGAAAACAAAAGGATTAAAAGGTCTACATACACACGTCATGATTTCTACACGAGAACTGTATTTGCATGCATACTCCCAATACTCAATCTGGGTCGCCTATGCATCATTTATAATTATTTATCGCTACGACTGCAGATCTCGATGACTTGCCAAGATATTTTTAAAAGATGTCACAACCTCTAGTTTATTTTTAAATGAGCTCACGTCGTATAATATAAGTTTACCGGTGATCTAAAGCTGTTGGAATGTGAAGATAAATCAAGCCTATAAACAACCTATAATCAGACTGGAGGACATCCAAGAATTACGTAAATTGCGAATAACAAAATGAGCAATACTAAAATAGCCTATTATGTTCTCAAGTTACTTTCATTATTGAAGACATACTGCCCGCAGACTCTGGTGACATTATCTTTCGTGCGTGCAGTTTTATACAGCGTTTGTGTTACTGGTATGCGATGCAATTTTAGTAAATATTAGTAATATTAACATTCCAAAATGACAGTAAAACTACAGCTTATTAACGTAGGCCTACATGTTAAAAAGATCTTCCATTTAAATTTAATGGTTCTCTAAAGAGAATCGTTCAAAGCGAAAAAAATGCAAATATTGCTTGTATAGAAGGCAAATAAACCTTAGATGTACTAGCCAAATTTTATTTATGCCACCGCACTCTTTCGTGCATGCATTCGAATCTGTGATTTGTTGACTTGAAATCGATGTAGACTATATCTCCACCTCGATTTAAAGATAACAAAATTATATACATATATATATATATATATATATATATATATATATATACATACATACACACATATATACACACACCCACCCACCCACACCCACACACGTATATATATGCGCGCGCACACACACACACACACACACACACACACACACACACACACACACACACACACACACACACACACACACACACACACACACACACACACACACACATAATCATATCATGATTTTCATCTATAACTCAAATGGAAGGAATTTCAGGTATTATCTCAAGGTCGGTTGAAGTACATTCAGTAAAAAAAGTAAAGCGTAACATCAGAGGAATGCGAATTGTCAGTATGTGTTTTACGGTTTATTTTGTTGAAATGATAAAAGTATCTGGCGACACTTTTGAAGACACGGGAAGGGGAAGGGGAAGGGGGAGACGCCATCAGAATATGTTGTATTCACTCCCTCTTACTGCAAAATTAGGCCTTTTGTGTATCAAATTAACCCTTAAAATTTTACCACTTGACAAGCCTACGTATTAATGTTAAGTAAATTTGGAATGACGCCTAACACCGATTTTCCGATGAACAATATATTTTTTCGGTAGGTTTCGTAGTGTTTCGAACAAATCTATCACTCATTTCCTTCGCAAACGAGCACAGCTTCGATATCGGTTCCGATAGGGGTGGAGGGGATAATACATATCAGGGAATTTGCGGGGAGGGGAAATTTCGAGAAATATCGGTAATACACGGGAGAACACAATATATCCACTCGCTTCCAGGTTATATAGGGGGTTCCCACCCACTCCCACCACACCTGGTCCACAAAATCTTCACCTCATATGTTCAGGCAGAATAGAGCCCAGGCAAGCAACAAATACTGATGTGTTTTCCTTTTGGGGGCTGCCCCCCCCCCCTCGCCTAGTCCACAAAAATCTTCACCTCATATGTTCCGGTAGGGGAGAGGCCAGACCACCCAGAAACAGTTTTGCCCACACTTTACCTCAAGCATTATCTCGGGGTTTTCTAGGTCGTTGTTGGCGAATATCGTGATCGCTCTCAGCCGTTCCTTATCGGACAACCAAGGGTTCAGTTTCGCGGCCTTAACGAAGAACTCTTTATAGACTGGTGTCTGTCTTTTCTGTTGTGACACGGTGTCATACAGGAAATTTACATAGTCATTATCACACCCAACACACTTCCTAGCCATGATGGACCTGAATTGTATTTCAACTGCCTTCTTCTAGGCCCAACTTCTGCTGTCACGTGATGGTCTATTTCATATCTAATTGGTTCTATTGTGCTGAACATCACTGCCTATGGTCACGTTACGTTCCAGCGCAAATTCTAATTGGCTCATTTGATTTCCCTCGCTTACGTCATGCGCTACGAAACCGTGTGATTTTCCGTCGCTCTTAACTTTCATTGAATGATGTATTCTACTAATGGTGTTAAGAGTTATTTCCAATAATACCTATGTTCATGTGCACACAATAAAATAATACATGGGTATTTATCAATTTATGAATTTTCTCATGAATCTTTGATATACTATTGCGCATAATAGCGTGTTTACAGATGAGACTGGGATATTTGATGTTGTGCGTTAAACAATATTGAGTTGATTGCATAAAATACCTAAGAAAGCGTCTAAATTTTAAAAACAATACTATAAATTATCATCATTGTGTGTGCATGACAAGTATCCGGAAAAGGGATATACTGGCATCACGAATCAACATTTGCGCTCTTCTCAGCTTCACAGACTATTGCAATCTACGGTTTCAAAGATGCTTGGCTTCAAAATAGAGATAACAGTTTTTTTCTTATGTGTCCTTAACTGGACCCCCCCCCCCAAAAAAAAAAAAAAAAAAAAATCTAGAGTACATGGAACTTTTGTAACCTTTCCCCCCCCCAAATTAAGGTATTCTGAAGTGCTGCAATACGAAAAAACTGAGTGCCAATTCCCCTGACTTCAGTCTGGCTGAAGACATCTAATGAAAGTTACATTACATTACTTTTTAATGAGCCCATTTCTACAGGTGGTCCTCTTAAAATTCAAAGTTTGTGTATACAGAGGTTATTCAGAATTTATGAAGGTATGTTAACCTACCTGTAGTTTTCTAGGCCAGTTTATGTAATTAACCTGATTCTGGACTTGCTTGCAAATATTCATTCATTTTGCAATATGCAACGATTGAGCGATACATAAAAAGTAGCAATATTTGGTAATATTGGTTATATGAAAGAAAAAAGAGAAAAGGGTTAAAAAGTCCATGTATGACATGATTTACTTCACATAAGCCAGCGGTAAATTCTTTGCAGTACGGACCCCACTTGTCAGAGACAGAGTCCCCAACTCCACGTCACAAACGTTATTCAACATCCTAAACTGTCATGACTTGACGTGCCCTTCGGCAAGATAGAGCTAAAGATTAACGAAAAATTTCACCTTAATCCTTATTCGTATGACTGACTAGTAAAATTATCAACTTTCAAGTGTTATTGTGTACTGCCTTTGGTAAGGTTTGTTTCAGTCATCAACTATCAATTCTCACGGTAATCTGAGTGAATCTTTTATTTCCATCGCAAATTAATTAACTGAAAGTAGCGATAACTTCACTTCAGTCACTTCTGGGGATTCACAAACATCGCCCTATGACACAAAAACATTCCTAACCCGGGGCTTCTCTCCCCAGACCCCAGCCTTCGTTGTATTTCCATATCGTGGGCTCCGGCCCTTCTCTCCTACCCGACCGCCTTGGATTTACCGCGCGGCATTTCCTTCACTTCTAACGTTATTATCTGCCTTTGCAGATCATTTCATGATCGTGCCATTAGATTTTCCTGTAAATGCATACCACAGTAATACGTGTTGCACAACTTGCGAAGGAAATACCATATATGAAATTAGCATTTTCTCTCATTCCAGCCATTAGACAAAGTGAAATTGAAGCTGTATTTTCCCACTATATAAGACGCTACATGTAGTAAGTAGAACACATTCTGCAGAAAAAAAAAATATATATCTTTGAAAAAACGCACCTTAGAAACTCCTGTCCCTGTCATTGCCACAGCAGCACTTTGTTTATCACATTAGTTGATCACCGTTGACTTGGCTTCTATATTTTCATATCCTTTAGCACTTTGTCGCTTGTTGTTTAAAACAATTTTGCCTTAAGTGACTGTATTAGCAAAAAACTTTGGTAGACAGCGTTGGAAAATAGCGTGCGTTACCTCAGGCAGCTTTGTAGCGTTTGTTTATATGTGCTGATCGGATGGTGCCGTTCTACTGGCAGCGGGTGATTTTAAAAAATTATGGTCGTGATAAACTTATCGGAATGAATACAATCTGCAGTCACAACGTTTTAGGTTTTGTGAAAACCGCTACCCAAGCCTGCCTTCTATGCCATCAAAAGACACGTTTTCATTCATAAGTTTTAAGAGGGGCTTCGTAAGTGGCGGGGAATATGGTAATAAATATACGAAGTGCTTAGTTTGAATTTAACAATAGTTCTGTGACACTGGACTTGCATGAACTCAAGCGTATGTTGAGTGTGTAGCAAATAGTTTTCATGGCAATTTTCTCAAAGTATTTAAATATTCATATAGATGATACTTTTGTTGTAGATACCAACACTGCTTCTTGACGACGGTTGACCTATATAAACTTACTCCCCTCCAATTCCCTAGTCGCTCTTGTCTGCGGGGCTTAGGAGATGGGGACTGAGGCCCAATATAAGGGATCACCCTACCTTGGACCTCAGCCCTTACCTCATCTAATTTTGCAAGGTCTTTTCTTCTCCTTTCCTTTTCCTCCTCTTCTTCACCCCCTTCTGTCCACTTATCCTAACCGTTAACTCATATTTATCCTTTTTGTCATTATACTTTATCACAAGGCTATGGCCTTTGTCTAGCACATTTATTGGATTTAACCATGAATCATTCTAGAAATCCATACACATTACATTATGAACAAAAAGACTCATCAGTATTTTGCTGTATTTTGTATACACCACAAATGACCTTACACGTTGACACAGCAGAAAATTTTCGCTTGCCTGCTTGAGATTTGCGGTAATCAAAATATGAACTTGTGATCCAACATAATTTTATGCTTTAGAAATGTTAAACTGGTTACTTTTTCTTTTATTTTAAATAGGGGTTGTTAAGCCAAGATGGGGTTAAAGTAAATATATTTCTTACAGATTTTCCTCAGTAAATTTTCAGTACTGTTGCATACAAGGAAGTTATATATCATTTAACAACTGTGCTTGAACCTTTTAGAATCAAAATCCATTCAGCAATTCATGCATTTCTTTCAAAGTCATTACTTTCTCAACCAGCACCAAAGATAACTTTCTTCTTAAACATATCCACATGCACACCTATGAGAAGCAATATCCACCAAAAAGTTGGAGGTATGCCTTAATTCTTAAAGGAATAAAAGAAAGCTCCTTGTAAAATTTTTATTTATTTGCCAAAATAGGTCTTGTTAGATTAAACCTATCACATGAAATCTTACTCTAAGACTAAGACAAGTGACTGAAAAAACCAGCTAGACATGGCAACTTTTTAAAGATACTATATACAAAAATACAAAGCCATTTGTTTAATAACTGTTCTTTATTGTGAGACTAGTGATGGGAAATCAAGTGGCTGGATGTAAGACAATGCATCCTCAGTCAACGTGTCAAAGGCAGCAGGGCTAAAGAGTGACGGTTTCTAGGATGGGAAAAGGATTAATTTGTGGTATGGGTTGAACTAAGACAATGATTCAAGTTTTCTTTTTGTGAAGTGAAGAGGAGTTGAGCCTTTATCTACAGCACATACTAAAGGATCAATGGACATGTACTGTAAGCATATTTCTCTACTTTACGAATAGAAATAAATAGGAAATGCAACATCAGAAAATATATAAATTATCACAGTAGTAGAACTGCCATTGATACAAATGTGTAGAAATACCAAGTTCCAAAACCTACTTAGGTAACAATTGCAATCTTCCAAGAACCCTTTCTTCACTAAAGACATCTGTCAGAATTTGAAAAAACATGCAAGGAAACATGGACAAATTTGTTTCTCAAGACGCCTAGTCCGAGAATGTTGCATTTAATAGGCACTGCTTGTGATCAATATACAAGATGAGTGTGAAATGCATCTTGGTATCAGAATTCACACAGAAGAGACAAATGACTTGAGGTACTGGCACCAGTCTGTGCTAGGCCTGGGACTGGGAGGGGCAACAGCAAGCTTTATGGCACACAGTACTTAGGTCTCTTAGCAATCCTAAGGAATTATTAAATGATCCTGTGCCTAACTAAATTTTCAATGTTATTTTATCAAATGAAAAAAGTCTTATCAAACATATTTGTTGTCAGTCATAGCTTGCATACATAAATATATTTTCAACAAAGCACCAGTTCAGCTTACATAAATAAAGAAAAGAAGAAGAAGAAGAAGAAGAAGACAGAACAATTCTGACAGTATGAGAATGATGTTAAATTCTCAAGGTGACATTAAACAAAAAAATTAAACTAAAAGCTTCCACTTGCTTCACACGAAAAAAAAAATATTCAGATAAATCTTACACTGCCTACTACTGCATTTAAAACAAAAGTTTTTCAGCCTAAATTTAATGACCTCCGTAATCAGAAAACCTGGCCAATCCAGCTAACACTAAAATTTCAGAATGCCAAAACCATTCACTGACTAGAGCTAAAGATGGCTTTGATAGACAATAAAGTGAAAATTGAGGGGGAAAAAAAAGTGGAGGTCAAAAATATTTTGAGTTTTAGATGGCATGATAAAGGTCCTCATTTCATTGCTTAATTTAGGTTCTTTATTCATATATCAATTTCCTTTTGAACAGAAATCTTCCATTTGTTATTTCAGTTATTTAGATATAATACACAGTTAATGTCTGACATTTATTGCTTCTACATTGAATTTTCTGAAGATCTGAAATTATAGTTTAAACTATAATAATGGCCCAAGTGCTGCTTCCTGATCATCAACAGAATCAATTGAACTCTTAAATTTTAATGGTACATTTTTCTGACAAGGAATATCTGCTGTGACAAAGTATAAAACCAGAAACAAAAGGCTTAAAACTCTTCTAA
>NC_051388.1:17174940-17177440 GCF_015228065.2 Penaeus monodon
CACACACACCACACACACCACCACACACAACACACACACACACAACACACCACAACACACCACACACACACACACCACACACACACACACACACACACACAACACACACACACACAACCACACGCACATACTTATATATATATATATAATATATATATATATATATATATATATATATATATATATATATATATATATATAATAATATATATATATATATATATATATATATATATATATATATATATATATATATGAATATATATATATATATATATTATATATATATATATATATATATATATATATGTTTGTATGCGTGTGTGTGTGTGAAGACCAACATATTAACAGCTTCTACAGCTGTCTTGATGAATTATCTCATCATTTAAATCATATTAAATTATGACTGTGTGAATTTAAAGCTAAAGTTGGCTCAGAAAGAGATGGGGAAACTGCTTGACTGCCCTTTGTGGGAGAACGGAATGAAAGTGGATATAAACTTATAGATTAGTGTAAGGAGAAAAACCTGGCCACTCTAAACGACGATATACATGGATTAGTCCAGGTGATAGAGCCAGGAACCAAATCGACCATGTTATGGTTAGTTCAAGATACGCTAACGGGTGCAGACGCAAATTCAGATCGCAATCCAGTGGTCTAGTGTCCCAAATTTTGAGCTCCGTACATTACGGACTATTCAAAAGATGCGAGAAAATATAAACAAGATTTCATTGGAAATTCACCAGAGGCTTCTAACAGTGGCATTGACCATCGTTTTGGTGCCTTAACCGAGAATATCCAAGCAGCACCTGCTAAGACAGTCCCGACAATAGAAAAGAAGAAGCCTACATCTAGCTGGTTCCATCCAGAGCTTAAAGACATGCTACGAAAAGCAGATCTGCGTGCGATATAAACTAGTATACGATGTTTACAAAAAGGGATGTAAGAAATCCAGAGAAAAGTGGCTGCAGGAGAAATGTGATGAAAAGAATCTCATTTGTAATCCCAAAGAGATGCTCTAAAGGATAAGAGAGATCACTGGTCATCAGTCCTTTTCCTTCTAAAATTGCATCAAAGCAGCAGGCAATCGCATTCTCCGCAAGCCCGAGGATGCCAGTGCTCGTTGGTAAGAGTATGTTCAAGATCTTTTTGACAATGAACATGAGTCGAAAGATCTAGACCTAGAAGCTGTCACATCTGGTCCACCAATCCTGAAATCAAGTGTATTGGTCCCTACAGCAAATGAAATATCTGGGAAAGCAGTAGGTCCTGACGGTGTATACAGCGAAATACTCGGGGCTTTAAGAGAGAAAGGTGTTGATCTCACCAGGAACTTCCTAACTGATATATATGAAACAGGCAGGTTACCTAAAGAAATGATAAAATCAGTATTCGTTGCCCTACCGAAGGTCCCAGGAACATTTGAATGCTCACAATCTTGCACAATTAAGTTAATATCGCATATTCTTATAACTTCACTGAAAATCATTCTACAGAGAATCAGAAGACATCTCCCACCCAAAATACCAGAGACCCAGTATGGTTTATGATGTATAAAGCTACGAGGAATGCTATCTTTGTTATAAGAATGCTATATAGTTTCGAGTCCTGGGCCTGTTTCTACGACATGATGTTGCGCACCCCTTACACCGACCGAATGTCCAGTGAGATCCTCAGAAGAGTCGGACAAGAACGCGAGCTTCTAGAATTGATCCGAGTACGACAACTCTGATTCCTCGGCCTGCAGTCCGTAAAGGCACATTAAAAAGCCTTAGCCTAAGTGGTAAAACTGAAGGCAAACAAGCTCAATGCCTCTGGGACAAAGGTCGACGACGTGAAACCAACTGGTTCGTAATACACTGTATGAGTGATGGCAGAAGAATCTATTTACAGTATATTTATATATTTCACACCCCACACCTTGTGCTTAGGACCATACACTTATTTCAGATTGGTGGACCAGATGTGACAGCTTTCTAGGTCCTAGATCTTTCGACTCATGTCATTGTCAAAAAGATCTGAACCGTACTCTTACCAACGAGCACTGGCATCCTCGGGCTTGCGGAGAATGCGATTGCCTGCTGCTTTGATGCAATTTTAGAAGGAAAAGGACTGATGACCAGTGTCTCTCTTATCCTTTAGAGCATCTCTTTGGGATTACAAATGAGATTCTTTCATCACATTTCTCCTGAACCACTTTTCTCTGGATTTCTTACATCCCTTTTTGTAAACATCGTATACTAGTTTATATCGCACGCAGATCTGCTTTTCGGTACATGTCTTTAAGCTCTGTGGGATGTAAGCCAGCTAGATGTAGGCTTCTTCTTTTCTATTGTCGGGACTGTCTTAGCAGGTGCTTTGCTTGGATATTCTCGGTAAGGCACCAAAACGATGGGTCATGCCCCTGTTAGAAGCCTCTGGTGAATTTCCAAATGAAATCTTGTTTTATATTTTTCCTCAGCATCTTTGAATAGTCGTAATGTACGGAGCTCAAATTTGG
>NC_051388.1:17199945-17207445 GCF_015228065.2 Penaeus monodon
GGTGTGTGGTGGTATTTTAATATATTATATTTTCATTAAATTTCATATATATTCACACACACACCCAACACACCACACACACACCCCCAAACACACACACAACCCCCACACACACACCCCCACCCCACAAACATACACCACACACATACACACACACAAACACACACACACAACCACACACACCAACAAAATATAAATTAATATATATTTTAAAATATATACAAATTTAAAAATTTTTTTAAAATATTCATAATGATATACAATATATATTATAAAATTAATATTTATATATATATATAATTAGTGTGTGGGGTGTGTGGTGTGTGTGTGTGTGTGTGTTTTGGGTGGGTGTGTGGGGGTTTTGGTATGTAGTATGTTGTATGTATGTATGTATTTTGTATGATGTTGTTGATGATGATAGGTGATTATAATATATATATTATATAATATAATAATATAATAAATTTTATATATATATGGGGTGTGTGTGTGGTGTGTGGGTGTATGAAAGGTACACACACACAACACACACACCCACAACACACACAACACAACACACACACACACACAACACACCAAAACACACACACACTTCAACACACACCCCAAACACCCCCCACCCAACACCACACACACACAAACACAAACACAACACACACACACCCACATATATATATATTTTAATACAAAAAGTGTGTTGGATCATGCTTGACCACCGGCCCAAACATAAAAAAAAAAAACATAAAAGGTTTATATAAAGTGAGGTGTGCGTGGAGTGGGCGTGGAGTGTGAGTGGTGTGGTGGGTGTGTGTGTGTGTGTGTGGTGTGTGGGTGTGTGGTTGTGTGTGTGTGTGGTGTGTGGTGAAAGGGAAGTGTGGTGAGAGGGAGTGTGTGTGTTGTGGAGTGTGTGCGTGGGGAGTGTTGAGTGTTGTGGTATTGTGATGTGTGTGGTGTGTGTTGTGTGTGTGTGTGTGTGTGTGTGTGTGTGTGTATGTTTTGTTCGTGTGTCTGTCTGATGTCTATGTGTGTTTTTTTTTGTGTATATATACATAAATATATATGTATATATATGTAAAATATATATAAATATATAAATATATATATAATATATATATATATATATATTATATGTGTGTGTGTGTGTGTGTGTGTGTGTGTGTGTGTGTGTGTGTGTGTGTGTGGTGTGTGTGTTGTGTGTGTGTGTGTGTGTATGTGTGTGTATGTGTGTGTGTGTGTGTGTATGTGTGATCGTGTGTATGTATAATGTATATATATACATACATATGTTTGTGTTTGGGGTACGTCTTCTATATATGCAATCATCTGTTACAATATGTGTTTAATAATAGTAACGTATCCTTTACTTTCAAGTACTTATCTTCCATTTTCCATCACACTCCCCTCCAAAACAGTGCTATGACCGGCCATTATCATGATTGGATGGCCATTACCCCGTGACATGGGTACTTCAGAATTTCTTCGGTTGGTATTACACTCATATATTTTTCATCATTCTTCAAGTTTCTCTCAGACAGTTTTGACAAAAAATAAATAATAATGGTTGTTTGTGTCCGGGTTTCCCAGGGTCGAAGGGCGTCCTTCACCCGCAAATGGCGCGAGCTGGCTTTTCCTTGTGTGACGTCACGTTCAAGGTTGCCAATTGCCCCCATGGTAACAATGTTCGTTCTACGTCTGCCTTTAATCATATTTGGCAACAGTTAGAAATCGAACTGCAAAGTGTAGTGTGCAAGTTAGCACGGGCCGCAAGGAAAACTAACCGGAAACAAAATGAAAATTCACATATATTATGGAAAACTCTTCTACACGTGGAACCAAAGGCCCCTTTGAACCAAATTGATCTAAAAACTCGTTACTGTAGTCAGGAACGTTGCTCGGACTAATATATATTATATATATATTATATATATATATATATTATATATATATATATAGTTTCTGTGTGTGGTGTGTGTGTGTGTGGTGTTGTGGTGGTGTGGTGTGTGTGGTTGTGTGTGTGTGTGGGTTGTTTTGGGTTGTGGGGCGCGCATGCATAAATTAAAAATTATTATAAAATTTTATATAATTATATAAGTAAATTATAGCACACACCACACGCACGCACGCACGCCGCACGCAGACACACACCGACACACACACACAACACACACACACACAAACACAAAACACACACCCCACACAACCACACAACACACACACACAAAAACATTTATATATGTATGTGTATGGGTGATAATGTAAAAATTGTGTGGTGGTGTATGCTTTTAAAGGGATATATATAATATATTATAATATATATTATATTTATAATATAAAATATATAATATAATAATATATCATGGTTGTGTGTAAAATACAAATATAATATATATAATTATATATATATATATATTTTTATAAATAATATAATATGCATGCTCCTAAACAGATTTAAAATCCCGTATAAAAATTTAAGCCTTTTATTCGTGTCCATGTTTTCATTTCCCCTTTTTTATCCCAAAGACAAAAACATTTGCTTATAAGACAATTCACGTACGTTCACCTTTTTTTTTGTGCTGCTTGCTCAAAGAAGCCATGACCACAAACCCAAAAAAGAAGCTTTTAACCGAGTCCTTTAAAAAACCCTTTAAACGGCAAAACAAACCCTCAAACCCCAAATTTAGAGTGAGCCGTTAGAAAAAAGTAGAATTTCACTCACTCAAAAGAAAGGGGAAATTTGGATCCTTAAGGAAGGATTAACATATCATTAATTCAAATCCAGCCCTTTAACGGTACATTTACGAAGCAGAACTGAATGTCTTCTAGTAATTTGGCCCGGAAAAAACAAAGGCCGCGGACGACTTGATAATGTCAGAAGATAAAACAGTCAATCAAGCATGGAAATAGTATATGACGCAAAGGCATTATAATATAAGTTTTTTAACAGGATAGATTTTTATGGTACGTCTGTTTTTTTTCATCCAATAATGAAAACCGTTCTTTATTTCAAAAATAATTTCTGGGCTAGAGATAAATCATATGTCAAAATAATTAACCATTGTTTTCGTCCAGGCAAAGGGACAAGAGGAAAAAGTGCAAACTGCCAATATCTCATTCAAATGTTGTCGAAGCGGTATTTTGCAAGGTACAAGCATGAATTTGTCTGATAAGGTATAGACTGTTTGCTGATAAATATAATACAGGCTGAAGCATGCAGTATTTGCATAGGTATTTATGATGATAAAATTCTCCTCATATATACAATTTTACACGCATTAATACTTTTATATATAGACCTTTGTAGACATATGGGTTATATGTGGTGTTTGTGTGTTAATATATATATATATATATATGATATTATATATATATATATAATATATATATATATATATGTGTTGGGTGTGGGTGTGGGGTGTGTGTGTGGGTGTGGTGTGTGTGTGTGTGTGTGTGTGGTTGGGGGTGTGTGTGTGTGACGTATGTGCGTGTGTTTTATGCAGTGTATGTGTGTACAGAAAAAATGTAAACAAATAAGGTTTAAATAAAGTGAGACGGTAAGTCTTCCATAAATCTCAGGTACATAAAAATAAATATTTACATACGGCAAGTGTAAACACAAAATTTTCTAACGAAAACTTCAGGTAAGAGGGAAATGCATCGATTATTAATCGTTCTGCATCGTTCTCCTTATTTGTTGTTATCTCTAGGTGTGGCGTGTAGGTATGTAAGCATATACGTTTCTATGTACATTTTTACATATTTTTTAAAATAATCACGGGTTTTAAAAACAAAAAGAACCCATAAAACCTTTGAATTTAATAACAAAAAGTAGCTATAAGAATAAACGTGCAATATTTAGTGAACGGGGACACTAACGCAGGTCGAATTGAACCAGAAAAAGTCATGTTAAGGGTATACAAAGAATCGTGTTGAAAGTCACTTCTCGGACACCCGCGCCCCCCGAGGGAAGGACAGTTTTCATTTTGTTTGCATACCGGCTGACATTAACAAACAAATGTCTATTGTTCCCCGAGAGCCGACACAGAGGCGTTAGTCTTGCAGGATACGGTGCACAAAGTATATTTGTTTTAAAAAAAGGTACACGACACTTTTCATCATCGGCGAATCAGTTGTAAGGTCGTTGACACAGAGCCTGAACAGGGAACTGATGACCAGCGTCGCAGTAAAGATACAAAAACCCCGAAAGAACGCGATTGTGAATAAATTTTGTAAAATTTTTTATTTTAGATACCTAGAAGTTATGAGTTAAGAAATACTAAATGTGTCTTCAAAAAAGGTAGCAGTCTACAAACGTACTTAATAATGTTGGGGCCATGAAGAGGGAACAGATATTTTTGTTTTGTCTATTTCGAAAGGGTTTTGATTCATTGTTGTTCATGACTAGGCCAAAATTTGCTCATGCCTCAGAAATATAAAGGGAAGTTTTATGGGCTTTTTGCTTTATATATGATTATATTCACACACACAACACAACACACACACACAGTCAACACCACACCCACAGTCACACACACACACCCAGTCACACACACACACACACCCCACACACACACACAACACACAGTCACAAAACACACACACACAGAGTCAAAACACACACACACACAGTCAAAACACACAACACACACACAGACACACACACACACACACACAGTCACACACACACAGTCACACTCACACACAGTCACACACCACCACAGTTACCCACACCCACACACACACACACACAGTCACCCACCCACCCACACACACATTACACACACCACACACACAACACACACACACAACACACACACACACACAAAACACACACACGCACACCCCCAAACACCCCACACCACACACAACACACACACACACACACACCCCACACACATATGTGTATTATATATATATATATAATATATATATATATATATATATTATATATATATCATCAATAAGGGTATGCTCATTTTTGAGCAGCGGGGACCTCTCACCATCCTTCGCCACTTAACTCGATCTTGTGCTTTTCTTTCCACTGTACCATCGAAAGCTTGCAAATATTTTTGATATGTCGCTCAGTCTTGTCTTCGGTTTGCCTCTTTTTTGTTTCCTATCACTATCCCTGTCAGCAAGTTTTTCTCAATATTTTTACTTCTCATCACATGCCCCAGTAAACTTTAATTTCCTTTGTTCAAGATGTCAACACCCGGGGTCTTTACAATTTTTTTTTCTCAGCACTTCATCATTCGTTTTCTTCTCTGTCCAGTTAATACTTAGAAATCGTCTGTAACACCACATTCAAAACTTTTGATCTTTTTCTCGTCTATCTTCTTCAGCACCCAAACACTCAAAAAACCATATGATGCAATTTGGGGAAAACTAATGAGTTCAATAACCTCAGATGTTTTAGTTAAAACAGCCCCAAGATAAGTGAACTCCTTCACATTTTCACAAACCATTCCATTGATTGTAACATGTTCATCATTATTCATTGCCGGTTATCTTTGAATCTTCATGATCTTTGTTTTTTTGGCATTAAGAAAAAAGCCAGCTTTTTTGCTTCTTCTAACTTATCTAGAGTTGTTGTAGTTCAGTGATAGTACTGGCAATTAAAACTATATCATTGGCGTCCCTTAGATTTGATATTTGGTACCCACCAAATCACAGTTCCTTCAAAATTCTTAGAGCCCCTCTCATAATTGTTTCAGAATATAGGTTAACGAGGTGCGGAGACAGAATGCAACCCTGTCGCCACTCCTGGTTGACTTCGAACCATTCCGTTAACCCATAAGTGGTTCTTGCAGTTGCCTGTGTTGGTCATATATGGCTTTTATTAGTTGGATGATGTTTTTTGGAACTTCATATCGTTCATGTTATTCCAGAGGATATCGTGTAAACAGTATCAAAAGCTTTCAAGTAATCAATGAAACATAGGTATAGGTCTTTCTGATGTTCTCTGTTTTTCTCTTTTGATCAATTTCAGATTAGAATCTGGTTTCTGGTACCTTTTCCGGGGCGAAACCTGCTGTTCGTCTGCAATTTCTTCTTTAACTTCAACTTCATTTTTTCAGCAATAATTTTCAACAAATTTTGCTGTATAACTTTTTAAACGCAATTGTCCTGCTATTGTTGCATTGGAGTGCGTCACCTTTTTTAGGTATGGAGCAAAGACTGATTTTACCCAGTCTCCGGCCATCTTCTTTCATTCCATATTTCTGTACAAGTTGTAGAAGTATTCAAACCCTCGCCAGCATTCCTGATTATCTCCGCTGTTATTTCATCATTCCCGGGGCTTGTTATTCTTTAATTCTTTTTTGTTTATAACTTCGTCTAGCAGTGGCGGGTTCATCTTCGTGCCCATTGAGTCTAATTAATGTTGTTAGATCTTTATTCTTTTGTATAGGTTGGTACAATATTTATTTCCCTTATCTTTGAATTCTTTTTCCCTCACATAAAACAAGTCCATCTAGTTTTGATAGTGTCCACTGTAGGTTCCCAAAATTTTTGGTGATGTTTTACTCCCTTTGGGAGAGTTCTTTAGTTGTCTTATTGACAGGACAGTTTCAACTCTTGGCAGTGTTCACCCAAATATTCTTCTTTTCTCGTTGCAATAATCTTTTAAATTTTTTGCATTTTGCTCCCTGCAAATTTCCTTTCACTGGATTATTGATACCCTTTGATTTTAGCATCTTCCTGTTTCAATTCACTCAGCATTCCTTCAATGTCCAGGGGGAATTTTTCTTTTCTTTTTGGCGATAGTTTCTTGAGCAGGCTCAGCAAGAGTTCTTTTCCTTCTTCCATTTGGTGTTTTATCCCTCTTGACATGATTAATTCAATTTGTTTGACACTGTAATTCGTAATTGTTATCAAGAGTTTTGTAGTCGAGCTTTAGAGGTGGTTTGGAGCTCCATCTTTTTTAGTCCCATTTGAAAGTCGAGAGTTAGTAGTGGTAGTCACTGTTGCAGTCGGCACCGGTCTTGTCTTTGGGATTTTTATGCCCAAAATTTTGGTTCAGCACAATGTAGTCAAATTTGGTTGCGTGTTCTTTTTTTCTGGTGAAACACGGTACAAGTGTCTTGGGTGGTGTTGGAACAATGTATTTGGGTATAACTAGATTATTTTTACTACAGAATTCAATAAAATCTTTACCTCTTTCATTTATATCTCCCAAAGGCCCAATTTCCCCAGGTGTCATTTTTTAGATCATTTTGCCCACTTTGGCGTTGAGGTCTCCCATGATTTCTTTATACTCTGTTTGGGGTTGTGTCTAAAGTTTTTGGAGAGTGTTATAAAAAAATTTTCCATTTCTTCATCACTTGCATTGTTGTTTTGGGGCGTAGCATTGTATAATACTAAGTTATAGGTTTTGCTTTTATTCTTACTTTTAAAATGCGATAATTTTTTGGGCTGTACCCAATTAGTATATGGGCCGCGGTGGCCGAATGGTAGACCGTCGGACCAAGACTGTCACGACGGCAATCTGAGTTCGAGGGTTCG
>NC_051388.1:17212445-17214945 GCF_015228065.2 Penaeus monodon
TAATCATTTGAAGAGGTAATTTGCAGGGAGCAAAATGCAAAATTTCAAAGTTTATTGCAACGGGGATAAGGAAGAATATTTGGGTGAACACTGCCAGAGAGTTGAAAACTGTCCTGTCAATAAGACAACTAAAGAACTCTACCAAGGAGTACGAAACATCACACGAAAATTTGAACCTACAGTGGACACTATAAAAAACTGAAGATGGACTTGTTTTATGTGATGGAAAAAAAGTCAAAGATAGATGGAATCAATATTGTACCAACCCATACAAAAGAATAAAGATCTAACACATTAATTAGATCAATGGACAGCAAAGAGAACCACCGCCACGCTAGACGAATTTATAAAGCAAAAAAGGGAATTAAAGAATAACAAGACCCGGGGAATAGATGAAATAACAGCGGAGATAATCAGGAATGCGGCGAGGGTGTTGAATACTTCTACAAATTTTTGTACAGAAATATGGAATGAAAGAAGATGGCCGGAGACTGGGTAAAATCAGCTTTGCTCCCATACCTAAAAAAGGTGACGCACTCCAAGCAACAATGCGGACAATTGCGTTTAAAAAGTCATAGCAGCCAAATTTGTTGAAAATTATTGCTGAAAGAATGAAGTTGAAGTTAAGAGAAGAAATTGCAGCGAACAAGCCGTTTTCGCCTGGAAAAGGTACCAGAAACCCGATTCAAAACTGAAATTGATCAAAAGAGAAAAACAGAGAACATCAGAAAAGACCTATACCCATGTTTCATTGATTACTTGAAAGCTTTGATACTGTGATCCGATATCCTCGGAATAACATGAACGATATGAAGTTTCAAAACACATCATCCAACTAATAAAAGCCATATATGACCAACAACAGGCAACTGCAAGAACCACTTATGGGTTAACGGAATGGTTCGAAGTCAAACAAGGAGTGCGACAGGGTGCATTCTGTTTCCCCACCTCGTTAACATATATTCTGAAACAATTATGAGAGGGGCTCTAGAGAATTTGAAGGAACTGTAGATGTTGGAGGATACAAAATATCAAATCTAAGGTACGCCAATGATATATTTTAATTGCCAGTACTATCACTGAACTACAACAATACTAGAAAAGTTAGAGAGCAAGCAAAAAAGCTGGCTTGTTTTTTAATGCCAAGGAAAACAAAGATCATGAAGATTCAAAGATAACCGGCAATGAATAATGATGAACATGTTACAATCAATGGAATGGTTGTGGAAAATGTGAAGGAGTTCACTTATCTTGGAGCTGTTTTAACTAAGACATCTGAGGTTATTGAACTCATTAGTTTTCCCAATTGCATCATATGGTTCTGAGTGTTGGATGCTGAAGAAGATAGACGAGAAAAAGATCAATAGTTTTGAAATGTGGTGTTACAGACGAAGTAATAAGTATTAACTGGACAGAGAAGAAAACGAATGATGAAGTGCTGAGAAAATAAATTGTAAAGACCGGTGTTGGGCATCTTGAACAAAAAGGAAATTAAAGTTTACTGGTCATGTGATGAGAAGTAAAAGTATTGAGAAAAACTTGCTGACAGGGATAGTGATAGGAAACAGAGAAAGAGGCAAACCGAAGACAAGACTGAGCGACAATATCAAAAATATTTGCAAGCTGTCGATGGTACAAGTGGAAAGAAAAGCACAAGATCGAGTTAAGTGGCGAAGGATGGTTGGAGAGGTCCACGGCTGCTCAAACATGAGCATACCCTTATTGATAAAATTTTATATATATATATATATATATATATAGTAAAATATATATATATATATACACATATGTGTTGGGTGTGTGTGTGTGTGTGTGTGTGTGTGTGTGTGTGTGGTGTGTTTTTGCGGTGTGCGTGTGTGTGTGTTGTGTGGGTAACTGTGTGGTGTGGACTGTGTGTGTGGACTGGTGTGTGTGTGTGGGGTGTGTGTGTGTGTGTGTGTGTGTGTGTGGTGTGTGGTGGTGTGTGTGGTGTGTGTGTGTGTATGTGTGTGTGAGTGGACTGTGTGTGTGGTGACTGTGTGTGTGTGTGTGTGTGACGTTGACTGTGTGTGTGTGTGTGACTGTGTGTGTGTGTGTGTGTTGTTGTGTGTGGGGTGTTGTGTGGGGGTGGGGTGGTGTGGGAAAATAATCATATATAAAAGCAAAATGCCCATAAAACATTCCATTTATATTTCTGAGGCATGAGCAAGTTTGGCCTAGTCATAACAACAATGAGACAAACCTTGCGAAATTTGACCAAACAAATATATCTGTTCCCTCTTCTGGCCCCAACATTATATAGTACGTTTGTAGACTGCTACCTTGTTTGAAAGCACATTTTTGTATTTCTTAAACATAACTTCTAGGGATCTAAAATAAAATAAATATTTACAAATCATTCACAATCGCGTTCTTTCGGTGTTTTTGTATCTTTACTGCGAACGCTGGCACAGTTCCTGTTCAGGCTCTGTGTTCAAACGACCTTACAATGATTCGCCCCATGATGAAAAGTGTCGTGACC
>NC_051388.1:17225677-17230677 GCF_015228065.2 Penaeus monodon
TTCTTGGTCAGGGTCCTGCATGTAAATCTTTCCCTTAAAATGCCATGTTAAAATCACTAATAAGAAGGATACTGTTCTGCAACTAAATTCTGGGGAGGTCTTTTTTACTCGTACAGAAAACCAAAATCACGTTTATTTGTCTTTTACGTAAATATATAAAATTTGAACAATATATTCTTGGAGGTTATATATCATCGTGAAAATTTCAAGACTGATCATGGATACCAACGACAAAAGCAAATTTACATATATTTGTATATATATTTTTATATTATATATATATATATATAATATATATATATAAAATTTTATATATATATTATACAATATACCATATAGTTTTCCTTCTCCAAGGAGTTGGCATCTAGTATTTGAAAGGCGTGAGACTAATTAATATTTTCTGTAGGGAGCAAAGTTTTTTTTGACACTGCCATCCATAAATGGTAATTTAACTGCCATTCATATAGCAGCCTGAATAATATATAACTTTGTTCTTCATTAATGGTTCATATTCTGCAAGGAAGCCGGGAAACAGGGCGATGCAGAGACTGACCTTTTCTTTCTTTACATACATACATACATACATACATACTACACACACACCACACACACACACACACACACACCACACACACACACCACACACAAAACACACACACACACACACACACACACACATATTATATTTTACATATTATATGTGTAATATATATATTATATTATCTATATATTTTAAAATATATATATATATATTTATATATACACATATATATATATTTTTTCTTTTTTTTCAGGCACTATGTTATGGTGGGTAATAATTTTGTTGGAGGAGAGGGAGAGAGAAAAAGGTGTGTATTATTTGTGTGTGCATATACATATACACACATTTTGCACATACACATATACACACACACACACCCACACACACGTATGTGTGTGTGTGTGTGTGTACAGACAGACAGACCCCACACACACACCCCACACACCACACACCACACACCACACACACACAAGAGAGGAGAGGAGAGAGAGAGAGAGAGAGAGAGAAAAAGAGAGAGAGAAGAGAGAGAGAGTGAGGAGAAGAGAGAAAAAGGAGAAGAAAAGAGAGAGGTGAGAGGGATAGGTAAAGGAAGAGAAGAGAGAGTCAGAATTTAGATAGGGATGGATAGATTGGAAAAGAGAGAGAGGGAGAGAGAGGAGAGGGAAAAGGAGAGAGAGAGAGAGAAGAGAGGAGAGAGAAGGAGAGAGAGAGAGGAGAGAGAGAGAGGGGTTAAGTGTAAAGACCAGGTTGCAGAAAAGCGAAAGAACAATAACAGTTTCTTTGTATTCGTTTTTTACTTTTTGTACGTTTGTCTGCCGAGGGCCAAAAACACATATATTAAACACAGAATGCCTCGGAAAGGGGTTCCCGTGTATGCGCCCTGGGTTCATGTTTATCATTCGCACTAGTAAAGTAAATAGGAGAAAAAGTTAGACTCACCCCAGGCAATCCAGTCGCGCAAGGTAAACCACACATAAACTATTATCACTTCTAGTTTATGGGATGGTAAAAAAAACCTATCCGTTAAACCTGTTGCCTACGCTTAACCGAGATAAGTATGCGACACTAAAATAGGTACAGAAAAGCAGCAGAAAAAAGTTAGCTACCGTTGCCAGTGCCTCAGAAAGCTGGGGTTTTTTTGTTCTTCAGAATATATACATACTGTTGATGAAGCGAAAAACTAGAGGATAATAAATAACCAATAATCGTAGTTTCTAAAGTTTATTTACAATGAAAAAGAAGAACCTTTTTCAGCACGCATCTTAACACTGACCTTTTAACAATGCAGCTTTTAGATACAGTCATCAATGACGGATTTGGAAAGGAGTAGGCAACATGGTATGTAATGGAAGACGACCCTTTGCCATACACTGCTTGGATGCATGATATATTTAGTATCTTCAGCAAAATACCATAATTTGATCTACTAAAGATTTTTACTTACAGTTTTGTCATAGGAGTTAAAAGAAAAGGTGTAAATATCCTTATCTTTAATGCCTGGTAACCATTTTAGATATGACCCTCACAGAAATAGGTCCTGAACCTGTTAAGCGAATTTTCTATGGGCTACGGGTGCCTCTTGACTTATATTCATTATCAGTATGAGTCATATCAATAATACTTACGGGTTACTTTAGTTTAGTGAATAGTTTTACACAGGTTTAGGCTGCTATGGGGCAAAACATGAAAACTGTAAGGTGTACTCATATTTTAAATTTTGTTTAAAAAATTGAATATATTATCGGTAGATATTACTGCAACTAGATAAGATTAACATTGCATATGTATGTGTATCACCTATCTATCTATGCACACACACACACACACACACACACACACACACACACACACACACACACAACCACACACACACACCACACACAAATATATATATATATATATATATATATATATATATATATATATATATATATATATGAATGTTTTTATATAGATAGATAAATTGATACTGTATGTGTACACAAACACGCGCGCAGGCATATACTGCTTTCTTGTTAGAGAGGTCCATGGATGACATTTGTAAAATGGGTCAAAACGGACCCTTTCAGAACTATTTTGTCCTGATGAATATTTTCCCAAGCCATAACTCACTGGCTAGACTGGATGACAAATAATTCGCAAACAATATAGAACGGACTTTGTTTTGGAGTCCAGTTTTCTTGGGCTCCCGCCCCTCTCTCAGGACAAGTATTCTTTACTTTTCTCCCTCTTCCCCATGTCATTCTCTTTCCTTGAATTTACTCTCTGACTTTTTTTTCAATCTTCGTTTCCCTCATTTTCAGATTTTTTCTCCGTTTCCTTATTTATTCTTCTCCGAAGCTGAAGTTGTATATATGCATTATATATTAAAGACAATTGACTACTTATGTAGATTTATCACATGGTCAGGAATAGTCGTGACATCACACTCGCTCAAAAAGAAGAAGAGAAGAAGAAAAAAAAGTATGTTTATCACAGTTAGTTATCCATCGGGGGGGGGGGGATATTGCTTACTTTTTTCTGATGTGGAAGAGGAAATAAAATAGAAGTAGTTGATAGCACATGATTGTCTGTACACGATCTCTCATTGGTTTGTCAGCTTTTAAGATCTCTATTTCTCTCTTTCTTTCTATCCCCCCTTTCGTGAAGTTGATGTGCAATGTCATCTTTATTTTATTTGTATAGTGATTTCTTTTTTTTATAGAGGCAAATCCTTTAACCCTTGAGTATCTGTTTGTAATTCATCAATGGTGGCTACCTTCCCTTAAGGTCGTGTGTTTGCCATAAAAGTTTTTTTTTTTTTCTTTTTCACTTCCGCGTAATATATGGACGAACTAAAGATGGCAACACTCGAGAAAAGTTGCATGTTGCCGTCCTTCAACGATCTCCATATAGGGCTCTTGGTGCTGGAATGGCGAGGCTATTATAACTTTAATGGTAGCAGAAAGAAACGGGAGAATAGCAAATGGCAGAATTTAATTTGTGTGATCACTACAACTTTAAAGTTCTTAGGCAGAAGTCGGTCAGCGTAACCATTTAAGGAACACGACCTCATATTAATATTATATTCTTTTATTCTTTTAAAGACTATCACGGCACAAGAAAAATCTCACATTATTCATCCTTTCCTAAAATTTATGGTTCCAAGAAAAAAGAAAAAAAAAAGAGAGGTGAATGAATTAAAAACTCCAAATATTGTTAAAAAAAACATTTCATGGTTATCCGCAACTTTACTACAAAAACAAGAAGCTGCTTGCATCACTTGTTACTATAATTACCTAAATATGATTTTTCACAACAGGCATCAGCTAGACCCAGTTTATTTGCATGTGTCTTAGCAGTTTTAACTCATTCTTGTTAAAGATTTTCCCGAGTTCTTGTTTTCAGACTAAAAACAAAACAATTTTTACCATCGCACCAGAATTTACCCAGTCATTAGACACAACAAAATGTCGTTTGCACACACTTATGTTTCGTTGTCTCTTCAGTTTAATCTGCTTCATGTGAAAACTCTTTCATATGCCCATGTTCATGATTAATATTAATATTAATATTATTACAATCCTAGTTTTACCAATTTATGGTATTCAGATTGCTTTCACATGTTTTAGCCCAATCAACCATTTCATTTCTTCTCTTAATGTATTTCTATTTTTTTTTACTGTTCACTTTTACTGGTACCTGTTACAAACTTGTTTTCAATGTTTAGCAGCCGATATGCCCTTCTAAATCCAGTCGTGTTCAGTGCTATCAATAATAAGCCTTTCTTACCTTTTCCTGCGTGTCGGTGTGTACTTTCGATGTTGGTCCGTTTCATTCTGTGCTTAGAAATCTATAGCGTTCCGCATCGTTGGAACAGACCATGTTTAAGGTAAGACTACATGGAGGGGCGGCTGAGGAAGAGAATCAAAAGGAAAGGTCCCCACAAAAAGAGAAAAAGGTCAGGCCCACCTAAACAAAAAAAGACAGACAGAGGTTCAATAGGGAAAAAAGGGCGACACGCAATCAAGACAACGAGGAAGAATAGGATCAAGGCCACGCAGGAAAACTGAAAAAAGACACGCTAAGGGGAGGAGGGTGGGGTAATGAAAGGAGTCAGAATCAGGTATGCGAAGGAAGAGCGGGGTTTTCAATGGAAAGTTGAAAGGGAGGCACGAGCGAGCACGCCAGACAGTTTCCGATGAAGGACGGGTTCATGAAAAAGAGGGTAATGAAAGGTGAGAAAGCCACACGCGGAAAGAAGAAAAGGAGGAGGAGGAAGTTGACGAGAAGGTAACACTTCCTCGTGGGGAAAGCGCTTCATCGTGTTCGCTTCCCCATCTGGAGTGCGTCATTAGCATACTCTCCACCACGTATGGCTTTGCTAAGCACGCAAACCACTCACGTTACTTTCTGCCGGAGTCAGTCTATCTCTTGCTGTGGGGATCGTCGGCCAATGGGGTAACGAGCGATTGATTTC
>NC_051388.1:17232203-17234703 GCF_015228065.2 Penaeus monodon
AGGGGACAAATGCCCAATATCTCATTCCAAATGTTGTCGAAGCGGTACTTTGCAAGGTACAAGCTATGATATTTGTCTGATAAGGTATAGACTGCTTGCTGATGAATATAATACAGGCTGAAGCATGCAGTATTTGCATAGGTATTTTATGATGATACATTCTCCTCATATATACAAATTTATACACGCATTAATACTTTTATATATAGACCTTTGTAGACATATGGGTGTATATGTGTGTGTGTGTGTGTATATATATATATATATATATATATATATAATATATATATATATATATATATATAATATATATATGTGTGTGTGTGTGTGTGTGTGTGTGTGTGTGTGTGTGGTGTGTGTGTGTGTGTGACTGTATGTGCGTGTGTTTTATGCAGTGTATGTGTGTACAGAAAAAATGTAAAACAAATAAGGCTTAATAAAGTGAGACGGTAAGTCTTCCATAAATCTCAGGTACATAAAAATAAATATTTACATACGTGCAAGTGTAAACACAAAATTTTCTAACGAAAACTTCAGGTAAGAGGGCAATGCATCGATTATTAATCCGTTTCTGCATCGTTCTCCTTATTTGTCTGTTTATCTCTAGGTGTGCGTGTAGGTATGTAAGCATATACGTTTCTATGTACATTTTTACATATTTTTTTATAAATAATCACAGGTTTCAAAACAAAAGAAGCCATCAACCATTGAATTTAATAACAAAAAGTAGCTATAAGAATAAACGTGCAATATTTAGTGAACGGGGACACTAACGCAGGTCGAATTGAACCAGAAAAAGTCATGTTAAGGGTATACAAAGAATCGTGTTGAAAGTTCACTTCTCGGACACCCGCGCACCCCGAGGGAAGGACAGTGTTCATCTTGCTTGCATACCCGGCTGACATTAACAAACAAATCGTCTATTGTTCTCCCGAGAGCCGACACAGAGGCGTCTAGTCTTGCAGGATACGGTGCACACAGTATATTTGTTTTAATAAAGGTACACGACACTTTTTCATCATCGGCGAATCAGTTGTAAGGTCGTTTGACACAGAGCCTGAACAGGGAACTGATGACCAGCGTTCGCAGTAAAGATACAAAAACACCGAAAGAACGCGATTGTGAATGAATTTGTAAATATTTATTTTATTTTAGATACCTAGATAGTTATGAGTTAAGAAATACTAAAATGTGTCTTTCAAACAAGGTAGCAGTCTACAAACGTACTATAATAATGTTGGGGCCATGAAGAGGGAACAGATATATTTGTTTTGTCTAGTTCGCAAGGTTTGATCTCATTGTTGTTCATGACTAGGCCAAACTTGCTCATGCCTCAGAAATATAAATGGAATGTTTTATGGGCATTTTGCTTTTATATATGATTATATTCACACACACACACACACACACACACACACACACACACACACACACACACACACAGTCACACACACACACACAGTCACACACACACACACACAGTCACACACACACACACACAGTCACACACACACACACACAGTCCACACAAAACAACATCCACAAAACAAAACGCACAGTCACACACAGTCAACACATACACCCCAGTCAACACACACACACACACATCACCACAACACACAAAGAAACACTAACACAACATACACACACACACAACAAACCACACACACACACACACACACACGCCACACACAACACCCACACACACACCATATAACACACACAAAACACACACACACCACACAACACACACACACACACACACACACACACACACACACCACCCCACACACCACACACACACACTCAAAACACACACACTCACACACACACACAACAACACACCCACACACACACCCCACGCACACACGCACACACACCACACACACACACACACACACACCCCCAACACACACACACACCACATATGTGTATATATATATATATATTATATATTATATAATATATAAAATATATATATAAAATCATCAATAACGGTATGCTCATGTTTGAGCAGCCGTGGACCTCTCCACCATCCTTCGCCACTTAACTCGATCTTGTGCTTTTCTTTCCACTTGTACCATCGACAGCTTGCAAATATTTTTGATATTGTCGCTCAGTCTTGTTTTTCGGTTTTTCCTCTTTCTCTGTTTCCTATCACTATCCCTGTCAGCAAGTTTTTCCTCAATACTTTTACTTCTCATCACATGACCGTAAACTTTAATTCCTTTTGTTCAAGATGTCCAACAGCCGGTCTTTACAATTTTATTTTTCTCAGCACTTCATCATTTTGTTTTCTTCTCTGTCCAGTTAATACTTAGTACTCGCTGTAACACCACATTTCAAAACTATTGATCTTTTTCTCGTCTATCTTCTTCAGCATCCAACACTCAGAACCATATGATGCAATTGGGAAAACTAATGAGTTCAATAACCTCAGATGTCTTAGTTAAAACAGCTCCAAGATAAGTGAACTCCTTCACATTTTCCACAACCATTC
>NC_051388.1:17244703-17256345 GCF_015228065.2 Penaeus monodon
AGCCACATGGTCTATTGGTAAAATGGCTTACAGAAATAGGCTTATGTAAATGCCATATTGCTCGGCCACCTACTCACGCCTTGCCCTCGAGGCGCCTTACATTGGCCTCAAGGTGTGACCCAAGTCCTGATTTGCTGATCATCTCAATCTCGTTGGTGCATCTTTGTGGCTGCTCATCCCTGTCATCCTCTTTTTCCTGGTCCTCGGTGTAATCTGTCCATGCTCGACATCCACACGTCCTCGAAGGTCTCGCACAGGTCCTCCTTGACTTCGGATTCGTCTAGACTTCCTTGTAGTCCTCGTCCAGGCCTAACTCAGCGGCGTCCTCGTCCACATGTCCTCACAGATCTCATCCAGGTCCCTCTCGGCTGCATGCTCGTCCTCACGTCCTCGTAATCTTCGTCTGCATCTACAGGCATCCGGGCAGTAGCATCCTCTTCGGCATCTCAGGGCGGCTGATACCTGCGCTGACGAGCTCCTGGAGTTGACTGGATCTGCGGGCGTCCAGGCAGGCGATGCCCATTCACAGCATCCTCGAGCGACTGGTACCTGCGCTGGCGAGTTCCTGGTCCTTCGCTGGATCTACGGGCGTCCCGGCAAGCGGCGCACTTCCACTACATTATGTGGCAGCTTGAAATACCTGCTCTGATGAACATCATGGTCCCCAGGCCTATGGCGATCTGTGACATTCTTCCCACAGCATCCTAGGGTGACCGTTTCTGTAGCAGGGTCCTCCTTCGATGCCGTGTTGGTTATCGTCGGTCCGACTGCTATATATATTCGGGGAACCAGATCTTACACGTAAGGGCCAGTTCATCATCAATAACGGTATGCTCATGTTTGAGCAGCCGTGGACCTCTCCACCATCCTTCACCACTAAACTCGATCTTACGCTTTTCTTTCCACTTGTACCATCGACAGCCCGCAAATATCTTTGATGTTGTCGCTCAGTCTTGTCTTCGGTTTGCCTCTTCCTCTGTTTCCTATCACCATCCCTGTACACACACACACACACACACACACACACACACACACACACACACACACACACAACACACACCAGATAGTAAGAGAAAAAGAAAGGCAACAGAGAAGAGGGGATGTTAAGTACCACTAGCCGATTATTTATTTAAGTTTGCAGTTTTTAAAGTTTGTTTTTACTTAATTTTCGTCTTCTTTTTCCTTTTGTGTTTTATTCCACCAAGACAAAGAAGAAAATAAGAGAGGGAGACGTCAGTAGCGATCTGCATGGACCTGGCTTGAACTACCAACCATCTCTGATAGATATGAGAGTAGATAAGGGAAACGACAACAGCAATCCGCAAGGATTTACTTGAACTAGTTGTCGTAACACAGAGAAGAAATAAATGTAATTTGTACATCATGTACGAGTCACTCGTCACAACTGACAAAATTGTGGGCAAAAGAGATACATCATAGATCTTTAAGCTGACAACTTATGACAGCAACAAACCCTATTAATGAAAAGGTTTCAGTGTCTTTTGTTCTGCATGGATGAGTGAGTGAGTGAGTAAGTGTGTGTGTGTGTGTGTGTGTGTGTGTGTGTGTGTGTGTGTGTGTGTGTGTGTGTGTGTGTGTGTGTGTGTGTGTGTGTTTGTGTGTGTGTGCAACAGCGAGTGTGAATGAGAGTGAAAGTGACCTCACACAGAAAATGTATCACAAACACGAAGATTAACGTTCAATATGACAAACTGAGATAAATTAGCAATGCTAGCTATATAAAATTAACATTTAATGATATGCGACAGAATGTATGCATTAATGAATGGTGATGTGAAAAAATATTCATAAGCTTTTATCAAGTAAATCTTCTCGGAGTCAGAAATTCTGAACTGCCGAGGTAGCCATGTCTAGCTATGCATGTCAGACTTCATCGATGGGGGGATCCTATACCCAAAATGCCGTACAATGAAGCGAATCGAGCCAGGAAAATCTACAAATAACCTGCTATCTTTTGTGTATCTGTGATGGGCGCTCGTGACATCGAACGTCGGAGGAGAGATCTATTAGGCGATTTACGCAACCCTGGGTTATATCGGATATCCCTGTGCCCTATGATATGGGGGAAGATCCCACGATATATTCAAAATAATAAATTTATATAAAATCGCGTTACATGCTCCGTTCTAGCTCCAATAGAACGTGTGAGCAATGAGCAATATAATAGTGCTACGGTTAATCCCCAAGGTGTCAACAAAACAACAACAACCAAATTACGGGAAAAACGAGCAGTCATCTCTAGGCCTTCCCAAATCCTGACCAACTGGAAGGGAAGGTGAGGCCAGGTTAAGATAGGAAAAACAAGCAGTCATTTATTGACCCTTTCCACATCCCAACCAACCGTAAGGTAAAGAGAAAGTCAGGTCAAGATGGGAAAATAAGAAGGAGAAATAAATGATATGATTGGTATTCATGAAAAAGATAAAATCATGAACGCATTAAATTCGTTGCAATTGAAGCAATATAAATCTCTAATAAACTAGAAAACTACTACTTAAACTACTTAACTAATGAACGATACTCATGTTTGTTGACCACATACCGTGATCACACTGTAATGCGATCTGAGGTCAGAATAATGGTGTGAGAACATGCCATTTGCTGACACTTAACATTTTTACCCAACAAAACCAACGGCTTAACACATTAATGGGAGAAGAAGGAAGGGAAAAGAAATAAAGAGATGCCCAAAACGTGTACTCACGTGGTTTTGTAGTCCTGCCTTCGGGAGCGGTCGAGCAGTTTTCTTGAAGGCAGTGTGTTTGTGTTGCAAGCCCAAAGGACGCAACGACTCTGCTGCAGCCAGTTGTAAGAGTCTATAAGAGAACTCTGGTACACTGGCTTAGCAGCGGTAGTTATAGTTGTATGACGGCTTGACTCTTTATTGCTAATAGTACAACACTAAGGGAACACACAAGACAGTGTCTAGCAGTAAAGCAATGAGCGCGGGGTCCCGTGTTGGGTCAACCTGCCCTGAGGGCGAAGGGTAGGCCAAATTTGCCACGTCGGGTGCTAGGCACAAACTGTCAGGTCAGGCGAGGTCAGATAAAGTCATCATCTATGCCCTCGCTGAGTTGATAGTTTCTATTTTGTACTTGGAGCCATGTGGTAAACAGCCACGTGGCCTATTGGTAAAATGGCTTACAGAAATAGGCTTATGTAAATGCCATACAGACACGTGTCCCTGCACTCACCACTTTACCCTGAGACATCGTCTCATGTATCCCCTTTACATGTGTTGTGAGTCATCCGTACATTAACTACCATTACTGTTCATCAATAGTCTTTTATAGTCTGGTGGCAGGATGGTCTCTGTATCCTTAAAGCTTGCAACACGAACATACAGTCTCCGAAAACCGCTTGTCCCGCTTCCTGAAGACCATGTCTACAAAACCACGTAAGTACACGTTTTGGGCCTCCTTATTTCTTTTCCCTTCCTTCTTCTCCCATAAATGTGTTAAGCCATTGTTTTTGTTGGGTAAAAGTGCTAAGTGACAGCAAATGGCATGTTCTCACACTATTCTTCTTACCCCAGATGGCATTACTGTGTGATCACGGTATGTGGTCAACAAACATGAATATCATTCATTAGTTAAGTTGTCAATTAATTTTTCTTGGTTATTAGAGATTTATATTGTTTCAACTGCATTTGTGATTTTATCTTTATTACAAATATCATTTCATTTATTTCTCTTTAACTCTCGCGTTTTCCCGTTACGACCTGACCACACTTTCTCTTTCCCTTCTGGTCGGTTGGGACATGGAAAGGGTCAATAGATGACCGCTTGCTTTTTCCGTGTTGACCTGGCCTCACTTTCACTTATGGTCGGTCAACACATGATATGGCTTGAGAGACAGCTCGCTGTTCCTATTAATTGGTTGTTTGTAATTATTTGCACCATAGCAATATGCGTAGCTTTGTTCCATTGTTCACTGGTGATACGTTCTATCGGTGCTAGAACGGAGCTTGTAACGCGATTTATATAAATGTATTATTTTTCAGTATAGCATTAGGATCTCCCCCCATACCATAATGCACAGGGATGCCCGATTTACTCCGGGGTTGTGTAAATCGCCTAATAGATCTCCGCCCCGACGTTCGATAGTAGGTACAGGTAGAACCAGTTATTTGTTCGATCAGCAACTTTTGAGTCGGTTTGTGTTCCCTTAGATTTTGTTACTTCTGTTAATTAATGTAGGACTAGGTTTTAAACTAGAATCATTATTCGCTTATTACTCACGCCCTTCTCGCCCTCTTGCATGTTTTGGGTACATCCCAAGCAATCGTGTGATTCATGATAGTTAAATACCCGTAGCGAATGTCACGACTGCCCATCACAGATATGCAGAAGAGAGCAGGTTATTTATTGATTTTCTTGGCTCAGTTTGCTACATTGTACAGCATTTTGGGTATAGGATCCCTTCATCGATGAAGTCTGACACGCATAGCTAGCCATGGCTACCTCGGCAGTTCAGAATCTTTGACCCCAAGAAGATTTGCTTTCTAAAAAGCTTGCAAATATTTTTTTCACATCACCATTCATTAATGCATACATTCTGTCGCATATCATTAAATGTTGAATTCAGTGTGGTAGTTGAAATAATTTTATATAGCTAGCATTGCTAATTTATCTCAGTTTTGTTATATTGAACATTAATCTTCGTGCTTGTGATACATTTTCTGTGTGAGGTCACTCTCACTTTCCTTCTTATTCATGCTCGCTGTCACTCACACACATGCACACACACACACACACACACACACACACACACACACACACACACACACACACACACACACACACACACACACTTACTCACTCACTCACTCACTCACTCATCCATGCAGAACAAAAGACACTGAAACCTTTTCATTAATAGGGTTTGTTGCTGTCGTAGTTGCAAGCTTAAAGATCTATGATGTATCTCTTTTGCCCGCGATTTTGTCAGCCGTGACGAGTGACGCGTATATAATGTAGAATTTCTTGTTTTACATACAATTCTTCTCTGTGTGACGACAATTGGTTCAAGTAAATCCTTGTGGATTGCTGTTGTCGTTTCCCTTATCTACTCTCCTATCTATCAGAGACGTTGGTAGTTCAAGCCAAGTCCATGCTAATCGCTACTCCCTCTCCTATTTTCCTCTTTATCTTTGTGAAATAAAAAACAAGGCGTATACATAAGCACGATTTCTGTAAGCCATTTTACCAGTAGACCACGTGGCTGTTTGCCACGTGGCTCCAAGTCCAAATTAGAACCATCGACTCAGCGAGGGCTTGGATGCTTACCGCTATACCCTAAAGCATCGTCTCGTGTGTCCCCTCACTGTGTTGTACTCTTATTAATAAAGAGTCAAGCTGTCATAACCACTATCACTGCCAACCAGTCATAACCATTGTTTAAAGCCACTCATAGCCTTTTACAATCTATTTATATATGTAAATATATACATATATACCTATTTGTGTGTGTGTGTGTGTGTGTGTGTTTATATATATATATATATATATATATATATATATATATATATATATATATATATATATATATATATATATATTGTGTGTGTGTGTGTGTGTGTGTGTGTGTGTGTGTGTGTGTGTGTGTCTGCGTGTACGTGCGTGTATACATTTATATTTGTGTGTGTATATATACACATATATATATGGACATTTATTTATTTATTTATATGTATATCTATATATATCATATTATATATATATATATATATATATATATATATATATATATATATATATATATATAAAAGGCTATCATCCTTAGTACAATGGTGAACAGAGGGTAGTTATACTTGTTAACGGCTTGACTCTTTATTTCTGAGAGTTGACACCACGCAGTATAAGAACACGACATGTTTAGTTATACGGGTTATAGGGCCGCGCGGAGGTCACGGTCAGCTGCCCGGAGAGAGGGCGGAGCTGACCTTAGTGCGGTGGTAGCTTAGCACGAACTCCCGGTCAAACGAGGTCAGATATATAATATGACCTCCGCCCTCGCTGAGCGGGTGGTTCTTATTTGGGACATTTGGATCCACGTGGAAAACAGCCACGTGGTCCACTGGTAATAGAAATAGAATTATCCACATCCTGTAACAGAAATAGAATTATCCACATCTTATATTGCTCGGCACCTACTCGCGCCTCGCCCTCGAGGCGCCTTCAAGGGTGACCTAACTTGGCTGGTCGTCTCGTTCTCGTGCGTTGTCCTGGTTCAACTTCGTGGCTGCTCGTCCATGTTGTCCTCATCCTCCTGGTCCCTGGTGTAATCTGCTCGTCCTCGATTATCCACACGTCCTCGAAAGTCTCGCACAGGTCCTCCTTGACTTCAGATTCGTCTTGACCTCCTCGTAGTCCTGGCTCAGGCCTAACTCGGCGGCGTCCTCGCCCACACGTCCTCACAGATCTCGTCCAGGTCCTTCTCGCGTCCACACGTCCTCGTAATCTTCGTCCGGATCTACGGGCGTCGGGGCAGGGGCGGCATCTCGGGGCGGCTTATACCTGCGCTATGAGCTCCTGGAGTTGACCGGATCTGCAGGCGTCCGCCAGGCGTCGCCTATGCACAGCATTCTGGGGCGACTGGTACCTTTTCTGACGAAAATCTTGGTCCGTGGGCCTATGGCGATCTTCGATGACGTCCTTCTCACAGCATCCTAAGGGTCCTCCCTCGGTGTCGTGTCGGTCCGACTGCAATATAAAGTCGGGGAGCCAGATCATACACGTAAGGGCCAGAGTAAGAGAAAAAGAAAGGCAACAGAGAAGATGGGGTGGTAATTACCACTAGCCGGTTATTCATAACAATTTACGGTTTTTAATGTTGGTTTTTAACTTATTTTCGTCTTTTTTTTTCATTTTGTGTTTTATTTTCACAAAGGTAAAGAAGAAATAGAAGAGGGAGATGTCAGTAGCGGTCCGCATAGACCTATTTGAACTATCAACCATCTCTGATAGATATGAGAATAGATAAGGGAACGACATCGGCGATCCGCGAAGATCTATTTGAACCATAGTCGTCACACAGATAAGAAATAGATGTAACTTGTACACAGACAGCGACAGACAAAATTGCGGGCTAAAGAGATAAATCTTTACGCCGGCACTAAGACAATGAAAAGGGTCAGTGTCTTTTATCCTGTGTGTGTGAGTGAGCTGAATGTGTGTGTGTATGCGTGTGTGAGTGACAGCTATCGTTAATGAGAGGGAAGCGAGAGTGACCTCACACAGAGAATGAATCACAAACACGAATATTAGCGTTCACTATAACAAAACTGAAGTAAATTAGCAATGCTAGCTATTTAAGATTATTTCAACTACCACATTGAATTCAACATATAATGATATGCGACAGAATGTACGCATGAATGAATGGTGACATGAAAAAATATTCGCCAAATTTTTATCAAGCAAATCTTCTCGGGGTCAGAAATCTGAACTGCCGAGGTACATGTCTAGCTTTGCACGTCAGACTTCAATAAAACTCAATAACGGGGGATCCTATACCCAAATGCCGTATATGACTGAAGCGACTCGAGCCAGGAATATAATATCCTGCTCTCTTCTGCGTATCTGTAATGGGCGCTCGCAAAATTCCCGAAGGATATATAAATTTTCACGAATCACACAAACGCTTGGGGGTACCAAAACATGCAAGCGACTTGAGGAGGGTGAGAAAGGTGTGATTAATAAGTGAATAATGATTCTAGCTTAAACCCTAGTCCTACATTAATTAACGGACGTAACCGCGGGTCACACCGACTCAAAGGGAGCCGAACGAACGAATAACTTTACTCTCGAACGACGGAGCGCAGATCTATTAGGCGTTTACGCAACCCGGGCAATATCGGGCAATTCTGTGCACTATGATATGAGGGAAGATCCTACGCTATATTCAAACTAATGAATTTTAATGAATTTCCGTTACATACTTCGTTCTAGCGCCGATAGAACGTGTCACCAAAAAGCAATGTAACAATGATCATCTGACCCTACCCACGCCGCCACCGACCGGGAAAAGAGAAAGTGAGGTCAGGTCAACCTTTTTCTAATCCAAAGTGACCGCAAAAGAAAGAAAAGGGAAGGTCAGGTCGGGCGCGAGGGTTAGGAACGAGATAAAATGAAATGATATTCGTGATAAGATAAAATCACGAACGCGTTAAATTCGTTGCAGATGAAACAATATAAATCTCTAAAAACGAGAGAAAATAATTAATTACTTAACTAACGAACGATATTCATGTTTATTGATCACATACTCGATCGCACGGAAATACGATCTGAGGTGGAAGAATAGTGGAGAACGTGCCATTTGCTGTCATTAGCACCTTTTAACCCAACAAAAAACAACGGCTTAACACATGTATGGGAGAAGGAAGGGAAAAGAAATAAGAAAGGGGCCCAAACGTGTACTTACGTGTTTTTTTTCTTAGCCATGTCTTGAAGTGGTCGAGCGGATTTTCTTCGGGGGTGGTGTGTCCGTGTTGCATGCCAAAAGGATGCAACGGCTCTCGCTGCCACCAGACTGTAACGGGCTATGCGTACTCTAGTACAGTGGCTGACAGGGACGCAAAACACAGTAAAGGGGTGAACACACGCTACGACGACGCTACGACTTGTCTAAAGGGTCAAAAGCGCCGCGTGGAGGTCACGGTCAGCTGCCCGGAGAGAGGGCGGAGCTGACCTACCGCGCTGGTCGCTTGACACGAACTCCCGGTCAAACGAGGTCAGATATAAAATGTGACCTCCGCCCTCGCTGAGCGGGTGGTTCTTATTTGGGACATTTGGATCCACGTGGAAAACAGCCACGTGGTCCACTGGTAATAGAAATAGAATTATCCACATCCTGTAACAGAAATAGAATTATCCACATCTTATAATATATATAAAATATATATATATATATATATATATATATATATATATAAAATATATATATATATATATATATATATATATATATATATATATTTATATATATATATATATATATATATGTGTGTGTGTGTGTGTGTGTGTGTGTGTGTGTGTGTGTGTGTGTGTGTGTGTGATATATGTATCTTATATATATGTTTGTATTTATATATATATATATTATATATATATATATATATTATATAATATATATATATATATATATATATATATATATATATATATATACACACACGTGTGCCTCGCCCTCGAGGCATCTTAGACTTGCCTCAAGGGTGACCTAACCTGGCTGGTCATCTTGTTCTCGTGCGTTGTCCTGGTGCATCTTCGTGGATGCTCGTCCATGTTGTCCTCATCCTTCTGGTCCTCGGTGTAATCTGTCCGTCCTCGATGTACACACTTCCTTGAAAGTCTCGCACAGGTCCTTCCTGACTTCGGATTCATCTAGAATTGACACACGTTCGGGGGGGGAACTCGGGGCATCTCGGCAGGCAACGCTCATCCACAACATCATGGATGGCTTAACACCTGCTCTGATGAACATCCGGTCCGCAGGCCTATGGCGATCTTCGATGGCGTTCTTCCCACGGCAAGGACCGGAAGGTGACCGGAACTGTAGCAGGATCTTCCTTCGGTGCCGTGTCGGTCCGACTGCAGTATATAGTCAGGGAACCAGATCATACACGTAAGGGCCAGAGTAAGAGAAAAAGAAAGGCAACAGAGAAGTGGGGGTGTTAAGTACTACTAGCCAGTTATTTATTTTTAAAAAATTAAAAAATGCGGTTTTTAATGTTGGTTTTGAAATTATTTTCGATTTTTTTTTTTTTTTTTGTGTGTGTGTTCTAATGTCACAAAGATAAAGAAGAAAATAGAAGACGGAGACGGCAGTAGCAATCCACATGGGCCTGACTTGAACTACCAACCGTCTCTGATAGATATGAGAGTAGATAAGGGAAATGACATCGGCAATCCTCAAGGATTTACTTGAACCACAGTCGTCACACAGAGCAGAAATAGATGTAACTCGTACATCATGTACGAGCCACTTGTCACGACAGACAAAAATGCGGGCTAAGGAGAAACATCATAAATCTTTACGCCGGCACTAAGACAGCAACCAATCCTATTAATGAAAAGGTTCAATGTCTTTTGTCCTGCGTGTGTGAGTGAGGTGAATGTGTGTGTGTATGCGTGTGTGAGTGACAGCTAGCATGAATGAGAGCGAAGGTGAGAGTGACCTCACACAGAGAATGAATCACAAACACGAATATCAACGTTATAACAAAACTGAAGTAAAATAGCAATGCTAGCTATTTAAAATTATTTCAACTACCACATTTAATTCAACATTTAATGATATGCGACAGAATGTACGCATAAATGAATGGTAACATGAAAAAAATATTCGCAAGCTATTTAACAAGCAAATCTTCTCAGTGTCAGAAATCTGAACTGCCGAGGTATATGTCTAGCTAGGCATGCCAGACTTCATTAATGGGGGGATCCTATACCCATATGCCGTCTATGACTGAAGCGACTTGAGCCAGGGAATATAAATAACCTGCTCTCTTCTGCATATCTGTGATGGACGCTTGCAAAATTTTCACGAATCACACAAACGCTTGGGGTATACCCAAAACATGCAAGCGACTTCAAGAGGGTGAGAAAGGTGTGATTAATAAGTGAATAATGATTCATGTTTAATGATCACATACTCGATCACACGGAAATGCAATCTGAGGTGAAGGGAATAGTGTGAGAACATGCCATTTGCTGTCATTAGCACCTTTTAACCCAACAAAAAAAACAACAGCTTAACACATTTATGGGAGAAGAAGGGAAAAGAAATAAGAAAGGGGGCCCAAACGTGTACTTACGTGTTTTTTTCTTAGCCATATCTTGAAGCGGATTTTCTTGGAAGGATTGCATTCATGCTGCAAGCCAGAAGGACACAGCGCCACCCTGACACCAGATTGTAAAAGGCTATCATCCTTCATACAGTGGTGAGCAGAGGGGTTATACTTGTTACCGACATTCACTCTTTATTTCTAAGAGTTGACACATGCAGTATAAGAAAACACGAGACATGTAATCACGGCATGCGGTCGCGGCCAGCTAACCCTGAGGGAGAGGACGAAGCCGGCCTTACCGCGTCGGGTCTTGACACGAACTCTCTGAGGCGTAGGTCATCCTTGGTATAAATAGTGACCGTTCCAGCTGGAGGAAGCATGGAGGGAGCGAGGTGAGGTTACCGGACCCGCATGCTACACTTGTACATATATATATATATATATATATATATATATATATATATATATATATATATATATATATATATATATATTGTCAACAATACGTAGCAAGGCCGGATGTACACTTCACACCTCCGTCCAAGCACGCAGCCCTTCTCCTTGGGCAGGACGCAGATGCAGCCCGGCTTTCTCTTTTCGCACAGGAACAAACATCCGTCCTCATAGGGAACCGCCGCATAAAAGGGCACGTCCGTAAGGCAGAGACACACAGAGAGAGACACAGCAGACGGCCCAAGCCACACAGGGTCCAGCTCCACCACCTCGTCCTCCACCCGGGGACACGGGGGTCTCTTGGGGGGGTCTCATATCTGTCGTCAAGAATAAACCAGCAAGCTAAGCCCCTTTTCAGTCGTCAAGAAAATCG
>NC_051388.1:17256445-17263945 GCF_015228065.2 Penaeus monodon
TCCGTGACACCAAGGACAGCCAGGAGGAACTGTCAACCCCAAGGACACCCATGAGGAAAATATTTACATCCCTTTCATGACTGACTTCACGAAACCCTAAAAAAAATGGATTGTTTTTGATGGATGGATATGCTATTATCTGACGCACTGGCAAACCACGAGTATGATAAGTACTAGGGAAGAGAGGAGACAGGAAGAAGATGATGAAGTTGAAGAAAAGGACGAAGAATAAAAGGAGAAGAGAGAAGAAACCAAGAAAGAAGAATGAAAAAAAAACAAAGGAGTGGGAAAGCAAGAAAAAAAGAAGAGACAAAGAAAAAAGAAAAAGAAATAGAAGTAAGGAATAAAGAAGAAACAAAATTCTATTGTATCAGTTCACGAGGTGAGAGTATTAGCGCCAATCTTGTCTGTTATAAGAGAACGCCATCACAGACGCGTTCTTAGTCCCGGCAGGTGACAGCAATTGCCTCCAGGTGAGATTTATTTGACGGCACTGATAAGAACAAAAACAGGTACAGATCAGAGAGAGAAAAGGAACGTGGAGAGAAAAAGACTGAAGAAATGGCAAAAAGGAAAGAAAAGTGGGAAACGAAAAAAGGAGAAATGTAAATTGGCAAAAAAAAAAGAAGAGAGAAAAAAAGTGACAAAGATAAGAAAGGAAAGGGAGAGAGATAAAGTGACAAAAAAAGAAAGGAAAGAGCGTCAAAGAACAATAACGAAAACAGGGAGTGGCAAAGAAAAGAAAGAAAGAAAAAGGGGACAGAAATGCAATAGAAGTGAGAAAGGAACATATCAACGTTGCTGACCAAGGAAGTGAAAAGTGCAGGAAAAAATAATCAGTGAATCAATCAACAGAATGGCGCGTCAAGGAAGATGACTAAGTGAAAGCGATCGATCCACAAACAAAGACGATCCCAAAGTTTCTTTTTCAATAATAATGAATAGAATGTAAGAATAAAAACAGCAACAACAATAAAACGAAAATAAAAGAGAGGACTACGGATAACCCTACAAACGAAAGCTAGCAATAATTACGCATTATCTGCAGGGACCCGAAAGATAATCAGCACCATGTATCAAACTGCAGACTCCTTCGCAAACAGGATTACGAGCGCCGTGGGAGGGACGGAGAGCGAGGTTGGACGGCTGCCAGCGAAGGGGGAAGGAAGGTAGGGCGGACGCACAGTGGGGGAGAGGGAAAAGGTAGGATGGGGACAGGGGGCGGGGAGAAGAATCGGAGGAGAAAATGGTGGTGGTTGAGGAGGAGGAGAAAGGGGTAGTGTTGATGGTAGTAAAGGTGGTGGTCGTGGTGTTGGAGGAGGAGGAGGAGGAGGAGGAGGAGGAGGAGGAGGAGAGGAGGAGGAGGAGGAGGAGGAGGGAGGGAGGAGGAGGAGGAAAGGAGTGGAGGAGGAGGAAGGAGTAGGAGGAGGAAAGGATAGGTAGGAGGAAGGAGGAGGAGGAGGAGGAGGAGGGGAGGAGGGGAGGAGGAGGAGGAGGAGGGGAGGAGGAGAGGGGAGGAGGAGGAGGGGGAGGAGGAGAAGGGGGATGAGGATGAGGATGAGGGTGAGGATGAGGGGAGGAGGGGAGGAGGAGTAGGAGGAGGAGGAGGAGGAGGAGGAGGAGGAGGAGGAGGAGGAGGAGGAGGGAGTATAAGGGAGGACGGATAAACTTGGAGTAGAAGGAAGAGAATGCTATGAGGACGCGGTATAAGAGAAAAACGGGGAGTAGGAGGAGGAAAAATATGTTGAGAATAAGGGGAGGAGCAGGAGGGGGAGGAGTAGTAGGAGGCGGGGGAGCAGAGGGAAAGTGCGTACGAGAGAGAGGGGTGGGAAAGGAGGGTACATACACTCTACGCACAAAGGGAAAGTTGAGAGAGAGAAAGAGAGAAAGAGAGACCAGTTCGGGTCATAGATTATACTCACCTAATAAGCCCTGCTCAGGTCTAGTACAGTCACAGCGGCCGGGGTGGGGTGGGGGGTGCTGATGAGGTATTTGTACTTTACGCCATTTATTTGCTGTCATTCTGATGTTATCACGTAGTACCACGCGGGGGTTCGGCTCAAAAGAATATAAACGAGTAAAGGAACTTGCAAACCTGTTTATTTTATAACTTGCACCTTTTATATACGAGATAAGCTTCGAAACCATCTCTCTCTCTCCCTTGGCTGACGCATCGATCCACGTCAACTTCAACTGCCCTGTCTGGCCGTGATCACTGAATGAGTCCACAAGCTTTTAGATCTACAGATACATAGGAGACCTACACACATGCGAAAAAAATGTGAAGAAGCTTGGAATACTGTGATCGCGCGAGAGTAACAGAAGACCCAAAAAGCAAAAAAGAAAGTATGATAAGAGTAACGCAGAGTGAAGCGAAATTGCCCTTCGGACTGGTTACCACACAAATGCGGAAGAGGTAAGGGAATCGGGGTGGAGGGGGGCGGTAAGGTAGGGAAGGGTAGAAGGATTGATTGGGTGGGAAAGGGAGAGAAGGGGAAGAGGTAGGGGAAGGGGAAAGAAGGGGGAAAGGCATGAAGGAGACTGAATGGTTGAGAGCTTCAGGGGGAGCTGACACAGGAGAAAGAATTGCCGAAAGCTTCAGGAGACAAAGGGGGGGAGGGAGGAGAAGAATTACCGAGAGATTCAGGAGACAAGGAGGGGGGTGGGGCAGGGGGCCGGACGTGAAGGCGGAAGTCGGGGAACCATTACCAGGTACTGCTGGGCTTCTGAAGGACGTGCTCTCTGTGTTCTTAGTGAGTGAATCCTGACCTTGGCGCTGACTATTGAGAGAATTGTCAATGCCACAGCGATATGAGGGGGCATTATAACTGTCGCCTGTAGTGGTGTTCGTGCTGTCATTACGTCGATTTTTCTCGCTCTTTTCGTTAAGATTTATGGCCATTTCATTTCATTTTGTCAATGCCAATAAGTGAACTGACGGGTGTTATAACTGTATCCGTATTCGTTGTCAATACTTTTTTTTCTGTTTTATTGAGAACTTTTGGAGCATTTTATACTATATTTCCTGTCCCTATGAATGACGCTGCATGTACTGTGAAAATGGCATGAATGGCGCTGTTCTAGCTATTGTAGCGAACATCGCCTTCCGCTTCTGCTGCTGCTGTCGCTAGTTCCTCTTCTCTTTGCCTGTCTCTGCTTTCCTTCATTCTCATTCATTGTCTTTTATTCCTATTATCTGTTTTCTGTGGTTCGCTTCCTTCTTTTACTTATCTTTTTCTTCTTTCTTCTTTATTATGACTTGCTTCCTCATCTTTTTACTTGTTTTGATTCCTCTTCCTTCTTTTCTTATTGTTCTCCACCTTTTTTCTTACTTCCCTTTTTCATTAATCTTTCTTTTTTCCAATCCGATTCTTTCTTTTTACACGTTTGCTTCCTCCGCTTTTCATTCTTCCCTCCTTTTCGTTTTTCTTAATTTCTCTTTTCCTTTCCATCCAAATTCCTTCTCCTCGTCATTTATTTTTCTTCTCCGTCTTTGCTTTTCTTCCACTTCATTTTCCAAATATGTAGTACCTGATCGCTAACTTTAATAAAAAATCGAACATCCCAAAATATGTAATATTCAACATCTTCAACTGAAAAAATACATTTACATACTCACACACACATATACAAATATTTCTACGTATATATCGACATACACATATACACACATATCTACATATAAACACATACAATTATAGAAACATATGCATGCACATCCATATACAAAAACGCACACAAATACATCTATACACACATACGTACACAAAAAACGTACACGTACGTACGTATCTAAATACAAACCCAAACAATTACAAAAATATACCTACAGATACGTTCACACACACATATACAAAACTGTATACACACACGTCCATACACAACAACATATACATGCAAATACATACACAGCATCAGATACATACACCTACACACTTCAACTTAAATGCACACCCAATCTACCAATTCCGACGAGATTTATTCAAGTAATCGAACCCAGCAGACATTCCTCACAATGGCGAACAATTAATCAAGTTCAACGCGAGAAACGGAAGAAACCACCACCCCACCCCCCTTCCCCTCCCTTCCCCTGGTAATTTAACCCCCTTCCCACTCCTTTGAAAGTCATGGGAGGGAGGGAAGGAGAGAGGGAGGGATGGAAGAAGGGAGGGAGGGAGGGAGGGAAGGAGAGATAGATAGATGGTGGGAGGAAGGGAGGGAGGAAAGGAGGGAGGGAGGGAGGGAAGGAGGGGTTTAGGGAAGGAGGGATAGATGGATGGTGGGATGGAGGAAGGGAGGGAGGGAAGGAGGGGGTGAGGGAAGAAAGGATAAATGTATGGTGGGAAGGAGAGAGGGAGAGAGGAAGGGAGGGAGGGAGTGAGGGAGGGAAGGAAGGATAGATGGATGGTGGGATGGAGGGTGGGAGGGAGGGGTGGACACGTGAATCGTGAAAGTGATGAGGTAGTACAGGTGGAAGATGGGGGAGGGAGTAACGGGGGGAGAGGGGTCTAGTAGAAAGACAAAGCGAGAGGGAGAGGTGAAAAGAGAGGGGAGGGAAGAGAGGGAGGCAAGAAGGGAAGAGATGAGGGAAAGGAAGGGGGAGAGAGAGAGAGAGAGAGAGAGAGAGAGAGAGAGAGAGAGAGAGAGAGAGAGAGAGAGAGAGAGAGAGAGAGAGGAAGAAGAAGGAGGTGAGGGATTGGGAGGAGGAGAAGGGGAAAGATAAGAGCAAGGAGAGGGAGAGAGGGAGGTAGAAAACACACACACACATATAAATATATATGTATGTATATAATATACATATATATAATATACATATGTATATATATATATATATATATATATATATATATATATATATATATATATACCTCCTTATATATATATATATATATATATATATATATATATATATGTACACATATATATATATATATATATATAAATATATATATATATATATATATATATATATATATATATATAAAATATATATATATATATATATATATATATATATATATATATATGTAGCCTACACGCATATGTAATACATATCTATATTCATATCTATATGTAATGAGAGAGAGAAAAAATGGAAAGGAAAGAAACGAGATAGACAGAGAGAAGGAGAAAAGTGAAAAAAGTATGAAAGACAGCGATAACATTCTGAGCGAAGAAAGTCCTCTTGTGAAAGCATGGAGTACTCGAAGAGGCTCCTCCGGTACGAGGGGGAAAAAATCGAAATATTCCAAGAACGAAATTCGACACTAAATACGTCCGCATTCAGACTTGAAAGACAATGAAGCGAAAAAAAAATCATGACACTCAGTAACAATCAGATTAAATGGATGATGCTCCGGGAGACGGCGCTCTTGACTAAAATTATAAATACATGAACTGGAGAAAGTGCGTCTGTGGAATATGTAATTGAAAGGGAGATCAAGAAAGCCTTCTTACGGATAACGGTGGAAGAGAAAGGGGGAAGAAAAAGAAAGCGAGAGAGAAAGAGATGAAAGAAAAAGCAAAAAGGAGAGAGGAAGGGAGAGAGTGAGTGAGTGAGTGAGTGAGAGAGTGAGTGAGTGAGTGAGTGAGTGAGTGAGTGAGTGAGTGAGTGAGTGAGTGAGTGAGTGAGTGAGTGTGTGAGTGAGTGAGTGAGTGAGTGAGTGAGTGAGTGAGTGAGTGAGTGAGTGAGAGAGGGAGGGAGGGAGGGAGAGAGAGAGAATAAAAAGAGGAAAGAGAAAGAGACGCAAGGAGAAAGTGGAAAAACAAAAAACGGGGGAAAGCGCATAAAAATAAAATAGAACACAAACCAAAAATCGAGAAAAAAAATCAGAGAAAGAGAGAGAGAGAGAGAGAGAGAGAGAGAGAGAGAGAGAGAGAGAGAGAGAGAGAGAGAGAGAGAGAGAGAGAGAGAGAGAGAAACAGACAGAAATATAGACAGAAATGTAGACAGAGAAAAAGAACGAATGAAAGAGAAAGAGAAAAAGAAAGAGAGAGAAAGAGAGAGAGATCAGACCCCCCGTAAACATCACCCCACCCACCACCCCATCCTCCTCCCCCTCTCCCCTCCCCGCAAAATCTCCAAAATCTCCGGTGTACATGCGTGTGTGCGGCGAGGAAAGTGAGCCCTGCGAGTGAGAGGTGCATTGCGAGAGCGGGCGGTTCGGTAGAAAGAGAAAGGGAGGGAGCAAGGCGAGGCAGACGCGATGGCGCGGCGCTCCACACCCTGGGGGGTAGGGGGCTGGGGCGACGAGGGGGAGAGAGGTAGTTGGGGGTTGGTGGGGGCTGGGGAAGGGAAGGGAGAGGGTGGGGGTATGCCGTAGGGAAATGGGGGTAATAGGTTAAGTGGGGAATCCGGACAAGAGACGGGGAGTAGGCGTTCCAGAGGGAGAGGGAATAATGGAAATAGAAAGGGCGTTGGGGAGAGGGAGGAAGAAGAGAGGAAGTGGAGCCATACGTTAACGGGAGGAGAAGAAAAGATGGGGGTTAAGCTAGGAGGAGAATAGATGAAGGAAGGGGGAGGAGGAAGTGCAAACAAGTGTGAAGAAGATCGAAACTTGAAGGTGAATGCGGCGCGGGCTCCCGTTCGCCTCCTACTTCTTCGTAACTCGCTCATAAAACACAAAGAGAGTGGAATGGATAAGCAGACAGACAAACAGACAGATGGATTGTTAGTGAGACTGACAGATAGATAAATGGACAAATGGATAGAGTGAGAAAGAAAGAAATGGATATATGCCCTACCTGCACATATACGATATCAATCATAATTTTAACAGAAAGTTATCCATGGAAGTTTCAATAATAAATGTGAAATAAAAAGCCAGACATTGTCTCGGTCGCAGGCCAAGAACAACCCCATGAGAGAGAGAGAGAGAGAGAGAGAGAGAGAGAGAGAGAGAGAGAGAGAGAGAGAGAGAGAGAGAGAGAGAGAGAGAGAGAAGGAGAGAGAGAGTTTCTCTCTCTCCTTCTCTCTCTCTCTCTCTCGCAGATACCGGGACAAGAAGAGAAAAATCAGATTTAAAAGTCATGCTATGCTTTCCTTTTCCTTACTCACTCTCTCTCTCCTTCTACTCTCTATCGTTTTACTTTCTCTCCCCCATCTCCCTCCCGCTCTCTCCTGCTCCTATTTTTTCTCGATTTCTTTCTTTCGTTCTCAACATCTCACATCTTCACATCTTCCCACCTTCTATCCTCCTTTTACCTTCTCTCTCCCCCATCTCCACCCTCCTCCTTCTCTCCACATCTCCCTTTCTCTCTCCTCCTTCTTTTCCTATCTCCCTTTCTCTCTCTCCCCTCCCCTTCCCCCTCCTTCTCCTTCTCCCCCTATCTCCTTTTCTCTCTCTCCCATCCCCTTCCCTCCTCCTCCTCCTTCTTATCTTTTCCTCCCTATTTCCCTTTCTGTCTCTCCCTCCCATCTCTCACAACTCATGCTTGTTTACCTCCCCCCCCACTAACGAGGTTTCTCTGTCACCTTTCCCCTGTTCCAGTACACGACGC
>NC_051388.1:17283945-17286445 GCF_015228065.2 Penaeus monodon
CGACCATGACGATACCGATCATGATTACGAGACGAGACGGAGCCCAAGATGTCGACCAGGCAGGAGAAAGGAACAGTCGGCGTGTTGAGACATAACCTTGCACAGCACGCGCTTCCCCAGGCCTTGTGTGGGGAAGTGGGGGGGGGGGGCGAGAAGAGAGAGAATGGGGGGGAGGGGAGAGGTGGAGGGAGGGGAGAGGTGGAGGGAGGGGAGAGGTGGAGGGAGGGGAGGAGAGAAAGAGAGAAAGAGAGAAAGAGAGAAAGAGTGGAGAGAGAGAGAGAGAGAGAGAGAGAGAGAGAGGGGAGAGAGAGAGAGAGAGAGAGAGAGGGAATGAGGGAGGGAGGGAGGGAGGGAGGGAGGGAGGGAGGGAGGGAGGGGAGGGGAGGGGAGGGGAGGGGAGGGAGGGGAGGGGAGGGGAGGGGAGAGGGGGATGGGGAAGGGATGGAGACAAGTAAGGGGAAAAGAGGGAAGGAAAGAAGGGAGGAATAGGGGAAAAGGAAAGAAGGGAGGGAAAGGGGAGAAGGAATAAAAGAGGAGAAGAGGGTCTGACGAGGGGGTCAAGGGAGAGGAGAAAAAGTGGGTTGAAGAAGAGGGATAAGCAGAGAATAGTGAAGGGAGAAAGGAATAAGCAAAAAAAAGGGGAGACGAAGAGGTAGAGGAAGAGGAAGAGGAAGAGGAAGAGGAAGAGGAAAAGGAAGAGGAAGAGAAAAGATGATGAAAGTAACATTGGAATGGATTAATTTTATTCAATGAAAAGTGTATGATGAAAGAACAAAAAATAAATACCATAGCAGTATGTAGAGATGATAAAGAGAAGATAGTAGAAAGAAGGAGAAGACAAAGTAAAAGAGGAAGAAAACAAAGAGAAAGAAAAAGAAGAGGAAGATGATGTGGGGAAGAAGGAGAGGAACACGAAGAAAAAAAGGAAGCAGCATCAGAATAATAACAAGAACAGGTAGTGTAGTGGATGAGGAGAAAGACAAACGTACTAAAAGATGTACAAGAAGAAGAAGAAGAAGATGATGAAGAAGAAGATGATGAAGATGATGATGAAGAAGAAGAAGAAGAAGAAGAAGAAGAAGAAGAAGAAGAAGAAGAAGAAAAAGAAGAAGAAGAAGAAGAAGAAAAAGAAGAAAAGAAAAAATGAAGAAAAAGAAGAGGAAAATGAAGAAAAAGAAGACGAAGAAAGAAAAAGAAGAAGAAACAAATAATTCAGTAGACGAGGAGAAAGGGGGCTTGGAGAGAGGGAAACGTGACACGTGATCACGTAGACCTCGGTTGACCTGGAGGGGAGGGGGTGAGGGAAGGTAGGGTGGCTGGAGGGGAGGGGGTGAGGGAGGGTAGGGAGGAGGACACCAAATAAAAGGAAGAGAAAAAAGAGAACCGCGGCAGAGAGGTGTGAGATACGCAGATGGAGAGAGAAACGGAATGATACGAGAGGAAAAGAGATGGGAAGGTGGAAAGAGGAGAGAAGAGAGATAGATGGATATGCAGATAGATAGACTGACAGAGATAGAGAAACTGATAGATAGATGCATGTAGACGTAAGTACACAGACAGACAGACAGATTGATAGACAGATAGACAGAGAGATAGAAAGATAAATATATACACACATATACATGTATATAAAACACACACACACACACACACACACACACACACACACACACACACACACACACACACACACACACACACACACACACACACTCCAAGAGTCCTACAGCTACAAACAGCGAGGCAGCTGGATCGTCCCCCTGCGCCGCTTATGAAAGGGCTAGGCGTAGGGAGAGGGAAGAAGTAGGAAAAAGATAGTGAAGGTCAGACCATATCAAATAAATACATTTTATACTCTTTGCGTGGAGGAATGCGAGGTAGGTGGAAATATGAACGTAAAAAAAAGCGTAACGATAGATTGCATTCTTTTTTTTTTTTTTACTGGAGGCGTTAGATTTTTTTTTCATAGACGATCTACCGCGAGAGATGTGAAGTGAAGCATATCGGTGATAAACAAAACTAGAAAGCGAATCTTGATGATTGATACAGAGGTAAAAGAGATGGAATAAAAAAAAATCTAGTAAAAAGAAAAAAAAATCAAACTAGTAATCTAACATAATTATCTTTTTACATCTTAATTTACTGATATTAGATATTACTCAGAAATTGAAGGAATAATTGTGACAAGATGAGGAAATTTATCCAAAGAAATAAATTCGTATTGAGGATTAAATCTCTCTTATTGACTAAACGAATACAAGTAGCCCTCAATAACATTATAAACGTCATAGTTTAATTGTCAATACTTGAAAGATAATTAGAAATTTCGCAACTTCGGTGCTTTGTGCTGAATTTCAGTGAACTCTTTTCGTTTTAACGAACTCAAAGATTTCATCATATGCTACTACTCTGGCCTTGAGGCATGCTTTTGTAATGGAATGCGAACACATTCGAAAAAGTATCAAAAGAAAAAAGTGAAAATATAAAAGTTTTTCTTCTC
>NC_051388.1:17306445-17308945 GCF_015228065.2 Penaeus monodon
GTGTTCGATGACTGTGGTGAATGTCTTGCGATGAGAGCTGTTTTGTTGGGAGTGAAAGGAGCTGTGAGTAACGGCTGGAATATGTATGTGAAGGAGTGAGAGGTTTGTTATGAGAAAAGTTAGAAGTGTGTGTGTGTGTGTTTTTGAGTGGCTGTATCTTTCTGTGCGTGTAACTGTGTGAAGGGAAGGGAGATAGAATGAGAGAGAGAGAGAGAGAGAGAGAGAGAGAGAGAGAGAGAGAGAGAGAGAGAGAGAGAGAGAGAGAGAGACTGTGTAAGTGTGTGAACGGAAGAACTGGTGAGAATGAGCGTGAGAGGGAGGGAGAGAGAGAGAGAGAGAGAGAGAGAGAGAGAGAGAGAGAGAGAGAGAGAGAGAGAGAGAGAGAGAGAGAGAGAGAGAGAGAGAGAGAGAGAGAGAGAGAGAGAGAGAGAGAGAGAGAGAGAGAGAAGGGAGAGGAGAGAGAAGAGAGAAGAGAGAGAAGGAGAGAGAGAGAGAGAGAGAGGAGAGAGAGAGAGAGAGAGAGAGAGAGAGAGGAGAGAGAGAGAGAGAGAGAGAGAGAGAGAGAGAAATCAGTGTACGTGACGAGTGGCAGAATCATTTGAATGTGAGTGAGGTATATGAGCCGTGCGTTTGTACAACACAGAGAGAGAGAGAGAGAGAGAGAGAGAGAGAGAGAGAGAGAGAGAGAGAGAGAGAGAGAGAGAGAGAGAGAGAGAGAGAGAGAAGTGAGAGGTGTACATGAGAAGGAGGGAGACGTGGAGGGAAAGGGGGCGCCCCCCTCCCCCCACCCACGTGCGGTGTAGGCGGGGAGAGTTAGAGAGCCTCGGTCTAGTTACGTCATCGCTGGTGTCGTCACAGCGATCGCCTGCCCCTGCCCCCCTCCCCCTCCCCCCTACATCACATTCTCACTTGGCCACATTTCACTATTACTAAGATGTCGTGACGGGGCGCCCAAACCCTGTCTGACAACTTTACAAGTTAACCCTGAGACTACATATATATATATATATATATATATATATATATATATATATATATATATATATATGTAAGTATTTATATTAGTATATGTACATACATATACATATATATGTATGCTTACATACATACATACATACACGCACACACACATATATATATATATATGTGTGTGTGTGTGTGTGTGTGTGTGTGTGTGTGTGTGTGTGTGTGTGTGTGTGTGTGTGTGTGTGTGTGTGTGTGTGTGTGTGTGGTGGGTAGGTGGGTTTGTACATACATACATACATACATACATACATACATACACACACACACACACACACGCACACAAACACACACACACACATATATCTATCTATCTATCTACCTATACACATATAAACTGATATATCAATATACAGACAGATCGGTATATAAAGCCGAGAAGATTATCACAAAGTACCCCATCAAAATTCTGGAGAAGAGTATAAGGAATGTTCACATCACGTTACATTATGTCAGAAGCTGATAACAGATGAACACAAGCCCATCGCGATGACCAACACCTTCAAAATGACTGTGAGATCAGAAGATGACCGTATTTTTTTATTTATTTATTTATTTATTTATTTATTTATTTATTTTTAAGAAGGAAGGGAAGGAAAAAAGAAAAATAAATATGTGTAGGGGATACATATACTCAAAATCTATGTATCTCCATGTTTGTGTCACTGTTAAAATACATATATTATTTTAGGTATCAGGTAGTGTAAATGTATTATACAAGTTAGGAATATTAGAATGCAATATTAATGTACAACGATTAACTGACATGCACAAAAACAAAGCACAGAGGTAGCAATCATAAGGCTACTTATAAAACCCATTATAATCTCGATGCTAAAGAACAGAAGTAAAAATGAAAGTACGTGCTTATTTCTTGCTTTTATATAAGAAAAGTAAAAAGGGATAATTGATAAACTAAATGAAAGAGAGAAGAAAGAAGAATGTTAAAGTGAAAAAAAATGTGTAAAAAAACGACAACGCCCAAAACTCGATCAAAGAAATGAAAGACAAACCCGAGGAGGTCGATAAGAAAAAAAAGTAAAGACGGAAATCAAACCAAATAAAAATACAACAATAACAAAAAAAAAAAAAAAAAATCAACAACTTATATGACAAAAAACAACGTAAATAAAGAAAGGAAAAAAAGAGAGGTAGAGACAACTGGCAGCCGGCGCTTGATTCATAACAACTTTCCCTCACACGGGCGGGAGAGAGTGAGGCGGCTGGCGCAACCCAGTAGCTGCAGCCAAGGTCCCGGCGAAGGTGAGAGTGGGAGAGTGAGAGGTAAAAGGAGAGGAGTGTCAGGGCGGGAAGTGGGGGGGGGGTGCAAGAGGAGAGGGGGGGAGGGAGGGGAGAGTGGGAAGTAAAAGAAGAAAGGATTGCGTGAGGGGAGGGGAGAGGGAGTGTGTGTGAGGGGGTGAGTGGAGAGGGAGTGTGTGTGAGGGGGTGAGTGGAGAGGGAGTGTGTGTGAGAGGAG
>NC_051388.1:17318945-17324165 GCF_015228065.2 Penaeus monodon
GGTGGTGTGGTACGAAGACGAGGTGTGGGGAGGGTGCGAGGGTGCGGATTGGTGTGGGCGGATGGGGGCCGGTGAGTAGTTGGAGGGTAGAAGGAGGGAGAAGCAAGAGTGGGTGAGTGGGCGGAGGACAGAAAGAGGGAGAGCAAGAGTGGGTGAGGGGAGGGGGGTGGAGTACAGGAAGGGAAGCCAAGAGTGGGTGAGTGGAGAACTGAGAGGGGGGAGGGGGGCCCAGACTCGGCTAGGGTGGGTGGAAGGGAAGGGGTCTCGGGGTCATGATCTCAGACCCCATGGCCCCCATTATGGCACCACTTGGCTCTTGGTGCCACGACCTCACCCAACCCCGTTTCTCATTCTCTTTCTCATTCTCTGGAGGCGGTGAAGAAATGTTCATGTATTAACGTTATGATTCTCGTTAGCGTTTCTTTGCTGTAATAAGAATGGTAAATTACTTGCGGAAAGAGACATAACATTGATTATGATAATAATAGTGGTGGTGGTGATGGTAGTGGTGGTGGTGACAGCAATAATGATAATGATAAGTATGATAATGTGATGATGAAAATAATAATAATATTGATAATAATGATAATGATAATAAAAATAACGATAACAGTAACAATAACAATAATGACATTAATAATAATAAATATGAAAATATAATGATAATGATAATAATAACAATTACAATAATGATAGTAATGATGACGATAATGATGATAATAATGATAGTAATGATGACGATAATGATGATAATAATGAAAATTAAGAAAAAAAGTAATAATAATAATGATATAATAATAACAATAATAATGATAATGATGATGATGATTATAATAACATTAATAATAATGATAATAATAATAATAACAACAATAACGATACTAATAATAACAGCAACAGCAACAACAAAACAACAACAACAACAACAACAATAATAACAGTCGCAAAGATAATGATAAAAATAAGGATGACGATGATGATAATAATAATAATCAAGAAAAAAAAATATATAATGATAATAATAATAATAATGATAATGATAACAACAACAACAATAAAAATAATAATAATAATAACAATAACAATAAAAACAATAATTATAACAACAACAATAATAATAACAATAATAATGATGATGATGATGATGATGATGATGATGATGATGATGATGATGATGATGATGATGATGATGATGATGATGATGATGATGATGATGATGATGATGATGATCGTAACAATAATAATAAAAACAATAATGATAATATAATAACAACAACAGCAACAACAACAACAATAACAACAACATAATAATAATAATAACAATAATGATGATGATGATGATGATAATGATAATAATAATCATAATAATCATAATAATAATAATAATAATAATAATAATAATAATAATAAAAATATTAATAATAATGATAATAATGATGATGATAATAATAATAATAATAATAATAATAATAATAATAATAATAATAAAAATATTAATAGTAATGACAATAATAATGATGGTATCAACAATAATAATAAAATCATTAATGATAATAATAATAATACCAATAATAATGATCACAATGATATTGACAACAACAGCAAAGTCAACCAAGAGACTGACAATTCCACCGCCAGTTCGCGGCGATCGTGAGAAAGATCAAGAAAGTCTGTCCAGTCTTGCGTAATGTATTTTATCACTGTTAATACTACCTGTTGATGATAAGCATGTCATTTTGTTACCGGGTTTTTATCGCCTTCAACCGAGTAACCTGCGTCGCCTTCACCTGGTGGGCCATTTCCTCGATATTTTCTCACGAGATTTATTGTGAAGGTGATAGGAACGATGATAGGAACAATGATGTTAATTGTGATGATGGTGGTACCGCCACTTAGAACGATGATAATAATGATGATGATAAATTATGGTGATGTAATGATATTATGGAGATAATTATTACATTAGTATTGTTATTGATACGTGACATTGATAATGATAGTGATATCGATTATAATGATGGTAATGATATGCGTCGTAATAAAGATAACAATACCTGTAATTACACCAGTAACAACAGTGAAAATGAATACTACAGTAAGATCAAATCAAAATGGTTCTATTGTCAACACGAGGAACAATGACGGACATCAACATCAGGACGCATTTTACTATCATAACGACAAAGAAAGTCAATCAGGTGAAATGAACAGAGCAATAATTACTGAAGCAGCAAATTAGAACTGTATATCTTCACTATCATTATCATAACATTAATCAGTGTACTTGATAATTCATGTTGCTTCCCTTCGTCATCATTAATATTCAGATCTTTATCGATTAGTTTGTTATTCATTACATATATCACTGTCTTTATTAGAACTGCTATTCTAATGATCAGACATTGAATGAAAATGATATCCAGTTTGTTACGATGCTGTCAAAGTTCATAATCATGATCATTATCAGAAAAAAATAACTGGACTGAGTCAAAAATGAATGAATAAATGTATGCAATAACAATGAAAAAAAAAACTAAAAAGAAAAAAAATCTTGAAAAAGTAGAGCGAGAGCAATCACAAAAACACTACCAGATATGAGAAAAAAATGAATGATATAATTCCAGGTTCCGATGATGAACACACGGAACTTTTTTAACGCAAGCTGTAATACCGACCCGACTGTTGTGTTTTTTGTTACAATTTTTTATCGCATCTTACAGAAGGTTAACCATACATCGAGACTGAAAGGAAGGGGGAGGGGAGGGGAGAGAAACGGAGGGGTCGAGAGGGGAGGGCAGGGCAGAGGAGGGATGGCTGGGGAGGACAGGACAGGGGAGGACAGGACAGGGGAGGGCAGGACAGGGGAGGGCAGGGCAGGGCAGGGCAAAGGAGAGTTGGAGAAGAGAGTGGAGAGGAGAGGAGGTGGGATCGGAGGAGTGGAAGAGGAGGGAAGTAGGGGAAGGAGTGAAGGAGAAGAAAGAGAGGGAGTGAGGGAGGGAGAGAACGTGATGGAAAGGTCGCCCCACTTTCCTCCGTGCTTTACCCATCTTGACGCAACCTATGATGACCTCCCACCGGGGCGTGACGAGTAGGTGGAGGGGGGGGAGGCGGGGGTTAGAAGTATGGGGTCACAAGGAACCCTTCAATAAGACCTCTCTACTTGCGTTATGTAATAGCCTAATGAGAAAAGGGGGATGGGGGAGGGGGGAGGCAGGAGGGTAGGGTGGTGTTCATGATCGTTTAGCGAATGTAAAGATGATGTGAACGAAAGTGGTGTTTATTCTAGAAAATGAAAGTATGACTTCAACTTATTTAGGTTATTAATTTTTCATCATCATTTTTACATTCGCATTTTTCTTTTTCTTTTTTGGAATCGAATTGTGATGTCTAACTAGAACAGTCATTCCAAAACTTTAATCATGTAGCTATTAGAGCTTTGCATCACCAACTACCGAGTGATATACAACGCTAAAATGAATACTGATATTGGAGCTTACAACAATAACATGATACAAAAGAAGATAAATTAGTTTGTCAAACACACAAACACACACACACACACACACACACACACACACACACACACACACACACACCACATATATATATATATATATATATATAATATATATATATATATATATATATATATATATATATGTATATGTATATACATATATAATATATATATATATATATATATATAATATATATATATATATATATATATATATATATATATATATTTATATATTAGGAAACTTGGAAATTTCTTCGTGTATCCCACTTTTGGAACCTCTGATTCAAAGGAGTGAAAGAATAACCCGGTCTGTTTATATCTCTAATGTCTCATCGATATCATCAACATCTTTTTTGTCGTGATGATTACTTCGCAGAACTTATTTTCTTTTAACACATTTTCACCATTATAATCTTCATTATCATTTTTCTCATCTCACATCTCTTTGCGTGAACCCCTAATATACCCAAAAAGCTGACGAAAGCCCGGTTCTGACATTTACACTTCGCGATACCTAGATTCCTGCCGACTGACATTAACGTTACACCGTTCTGACGTGCATGTACTGCCACGCGCTGACGTGAATGTGCGGGGGACCAACTTCAACTTTCCCGGTGTTAGTATTTGGGTCATATCTGATTACACGCTCGGATATATGACATTTTTTATATTCCATTTCACCTTTTCCTTTTTATCTGCAATTCCCTTTTTTCTTCGACTTTATATATATATATATATATATATATATATATATATATATATATATATATATATATATATATATATATATATACATACATATATATATATATATATATATATATATATATAATATATATATATATATACATACATTTTTCTTTCTTTCTTTCTTTTCTTTCTTTCTTTCTTTCTTTCTTTTCTTTTTTCTTTTTCTTTTTTTTCTTTTCCATACGACAATATATTTTTTTTCTTAATCCACATACGGAGCTCAGCAAAATGGGTTTGCCTGCGGTGATACACAGGCGAAGACATGATAAGAGAGATAAATCCAAAGACAGAAAGTAGAGAAATATAGATAGATGGAGAATGAAAGAGGGAAGCGAACGAGACAGAGAGAGAGAGAGAGAGAGAGAGAGAGAGAGAGAAGGGGAGAGAGAGAGAGAGAGAGAGAGAGAGGGGGAGAGAAAAAGAGAGGGGAGAGAGAGAGAGAGAGAGATGAGAGAGAGAGAGAAGAGAGAGAGAGGAGAGAGGCAGAGAGAGAGAGAGAAGAGAAGAAAACAGAGAGATAGTAAGATAGATTTGATAAGATAGATATGATAGATAGATAGATGATAGATAGAGTGAAAGAGAAAGAGAGAGAGAGAGAGAGAGAAGAGAGAGGAGAGAGAGAGGAAAAGAGGAGGAGAGAGAGGAGAGAGAGAGAGAGAGAGAAAAGAGAGGAGAGAGAGAGAAAGGAGAAGAGAAAGGGGAGAGAAAAAGGAGAGAGAGAGAGAGAAAGACAGAGAGAGAAAACAGAGATGAAGGTAAAGGAAGGGAGTGAGGGAGTGAGAGGGAGAGAATGGTTTGGAAAAACAAACAGTACAGTTGTACTATCACTAACTTTTAACATGGCTAACGGAGACCGGTATGTTTAGAATGTTACCTTGTGCAGAATGTTACCTTGAAGTGGATTTTTTTGTGAAATCTTGAAAGTTGTTACCTAAAAAAAAGGGGGGGGG
>NC_051388.1:17324265-17326765 GCF_015228065.2 Penaeus monodon
ATGCATCCCGATATAATGTTCACAGCAACATGAACGTATTGTCATCCCAAGAGACAGCCTAACGCCAATTTCGGTGTTGCTACATTTAGTGACGTTCAGGTAAATTTCTTGATGTTGAAAGCAACACAAGTCGAGGAAAAGTGCAAGTTGGCAACTGGGTCGCTGAGTGAAAGGGAAAGTGGGCTGTGTGCGTGTGTGTACGTGAGCGTGTGTGTACGTGTGTGTGTGTGTGTGTGTGTGTGTGTGTGTGTGTGTGTGTGTGTGTGTGTGTGTGTGTGTGTGTGTGTGTGTGTGTGTGTGTGTATTTGCATGCATATACGCGTATGTGTCTTTGTACATATATGCGTCTGATTTGTGAGCGTTTTGTAAGTAAATATGCATCTCTGTGAGTGTACGCAACAAATCACCAAGCAGGAAGCATAGATTAAGAGTTAGCGTGAATGGGACAGGCAAGAGCCTCGCCTCCCATAAGTTAAGCATGCCGGCCAAAGCGTTGCAAGAAAAGCAGGATGACAAAACGCGAGAAGAACAGCATGAATGGGCGTGTAAAAGCTCAAGAAGAATGATGAGGAAAGTAACCGAGAATGGAAGGAGCATGAGTGAGTGAGGGAGTGTGAGGAGGTAGCATGAGTTGCGTGAAGTAACTCACGCTCCCTGGCCTCATTTTCGCGAAGTCTTTGCTATTTTGAGGTCGGCCAACTTTCCAATAAGGTGATGTGATGTGTCCACGATACTTAAGCGGTTACATTGCCTGGAGTATGGATGGTCAACTTCATCGGTAATTGGAATGTACTTGTTAAAAATAGAAATCTTCATGTTGCTGCCTTTGCTGTTCTTGTGCTTATCTATAGTAATTCTGTGTTGTTTTTTTCGCAATATCTTACCATGGAAAAAGAAAGAACAGAGCACGACTCAACACTAATGGATGCAAGGAACGATGTCATGATATCTGCTTAATATGTTCTTAAGGCATATCACGGGTGGAAGGCATTTGAGAGCAAACTCCAAACCAAACATGGCCGTTGAGTTTGCAACAAAGTGTTTACATTTAGTTAATGCAGACAACCTTCAAAGTTTAATGTTTGGAACTTAAACTTAAACCTGGTCCGGTTTCTGATGTCAATAGCAAATGACAATGAATACATTAATGATGTAATTGTCTCGGCGGCGCGGGGGAGGGAGGGGCTGTCACGATGATGACGCAGCGATAACGCAAACCGTGATCGGCGACCGAGCGCCTCCACGGCGGGCGAGTTTACCTGGCGAGGCACCTTATCTCCTGCTCCCTGGGCCGGGCCGGGCTGCCTGACCCGAGAAAGTTGCCGAGGATGCCGGCTCTTTTTTTTCTTCTTCGTTTCTCGCACACGCCTCCAGGGTTGCCTTGCTCACCCTAGTTTCATGACAGTTTGCTGCGCTAACAACCTGATTAGCGCTCAGCATTGCGGTCGTTACGGTCAGTCAGGTAGGCGGTTGGGTTGACTTCGTGGTAGCGGGTGTCCAGTGTATCGAGTGCCCCAGTTAAGCGGGTCCACTGTGGTGCACTTTCCCAACTCGAGTGGCGAAACCTTCACCCAGCTTCACTTTTACTTTCACGTATGTACAGCTCTCTCGCGCGGCCGCGTGTGTACACCTCGCTGTCGCCCTACACCATTATCATTTACGGGGCGCGTTCTTGCTACTGTCACACTCCTGGGTGCCTTGTCCGCTAACCTTGCTTCTGTCACGCCTTGAATAAATTTTCCCTCGACCCATTGTTGCTGTCACACACTCTCGAGTACCTTCTGCGTCAACGTTGTTACTGACAACGCCGAATGTCTTGTTCGTCGCCCTTTTTCGCTGTCGGAGCCCAAGTACCTCCTGCTCTTATCTGCTCCTTTAGCATTAGTCCATTCTTCCTATCTCGTCGCTGCTACCAGCGTGCGTGGGGGTGGGCGCAAGTGAAACAGCTCTTACGGGCCTCTGCTTTTTGTAATCGTGGGCCGTCACACCTAATTATACTTTATGAATGTGTAGCGCCATATTGGAAAAGGAAGCGCTCTGATATGGCTTTTACGACGTATCCTGAGTGTTTGGGTTGCTGATTTTCCAGTACTTGGAATCGCCTTATGTAGCGAACACTATAATCTTGATCGCGTGGTTCAGACATGCCAACACTTAAAATTGGGTCCGAATGTTTCTGCCGAGGACACAAAGAGCTCCATTCTGCCCCACTAAAATGTCCCGGGAGAGAGAGAAGAGAAAATGCTAAATCCTCCCTTACAATCTGATCTCCACAGTTCTTCCTTTCTTTGATTCCTTTGTGCCTCGCCCCCTCAGCCCCTTAGACGGCGGTCCGAGCCTTGCGCATCTCACAAAAGAGGAGGAAGAGAATAAGAAAAGAGAGCAGAAAAAAGGGAAGACAAAAAATTGTAAAGTAATACAAGAAGACCCGGCCGCGCGCGATGGTATCTCGGCGGGCGGGGATGGATTGGATGTTATGCGGGTCATATTAACACTTGCG
>NC_051388.1:17336765-17340270 GCF_015228065.2 Penaeus monodon
TACATTCTGTGCATGCCATTCCCCTCCCCTGCATGCCGGCTCCATCAACCTCTCACACACACCTCTCTCTCTCTTCCCAACCCCCCTTTTAACCCTCACCCTTCCACGCTCACAGGGTATGAGGCAACCTCAAAATCCGGTCTTCTCAGCCTACATCCTAAAAGAGTCTACCTACCTCCCCCCCACACCCGCCCACCGGCCACCCAACCCGCGACCTACCCACCACTGCACCCAGCCCTCCCCCCCACCCCATTTCAGCCTACTTCCACTTCCTCCCCTCCTCTCCCTCCTCCCCCACCCCTAGCGCCCCGGGCAAGGCAGCGGTGAGGCCATCGGACGAACGGACGAACGTGCGGGCGAACGGAAAGTGAAAGGGGCGCCTCAGGTGAGAAAGCTCCCGGGCAAGGACAGTTAGCAGACGTGGAGGGGAGAGGGGAGGAGGAGGAGGGGGAGGAATTTGGGGTGAGGGGGAGGGGGTGAAGGAGGACTATGAGTGAGGGGGAGGAAGTCTTTGGGTAAGGGAGAAGGGGGCAGGGGTGATGGGGAGGGCTGAGTAGGAGAGGGGGAAAGGAAGGAGGGAGGGAGGGAGAGGAAGACAAACTAAAAGGAGAACGAGAAAAAAGTGAAGGACTGGGGGTAGATGGAGGGGACAGGCGGAGGGCGAGGGGCTGGGGGTGCCTGAGGGAAGGGGGGAAAAGGGGGGAGGGGGTGGGGGGAGAGGAGGGGGGGGGGGCTCAAAAGAGAACAGGGGAGAGAAAAAATGCATAGGTTTATTTTTGTTTGTATAAAGGATTCGCTGAAGAGTGTCTATGTTAGGGTGATGAATTGATTAGTATCCTATAGAGAAATGTAATGCACGTCTAAATATTTGTACGCCAATTTATTTTATTTTAATTCATATTCTAATCCTTACCAAAACTACTACTCAATACAGTTACAGAAACGACACCCCAGGTATAAGCGATCCTCCAACCTGTGTACATAAAACATTCCATCCTTTCTTTCCCCTCTTCCTCCCTCCCTCCCCCCATCCCCACTTCGTTCTTCCACTTCGGTCGTAAAGTTCGTCTCCTTCCCGTGGGTCGTCCTCCTCCCCCTCTTTCCCATCCACCCCCCTTCCTCCCTGTCCCCTTTTCACCTACACTCTCTCCTCATCGTTTCCCATAGACCCATCGCCTTTCCCACCTATCTCCCCATCCGCCCCCTCTTTCTTCTTCCTCTTTCTATCCATCCCTTCTCCCTGTAACTCTGTATTCCCACCTCCATCTACCTTTCCACCTATCCTTCTCCACCTACGCCTTTCTCTCAGTCCCTCTCCCCACCTTCTCATCCACCCTTTCTTTCCCTAGCCCTCCCTTTCCGTGCACCTACCCCGCTCATGCCCCCCCCACGCACGCTCAAACCAAACCATGCCACATTCCGCACGCCCACGCTGCCACCATGTCCTCGTGCAAAGGGTCTCTCGAGAGTATTCTCATTTCCTCCGACCCGTAACCGCATCAATTTCACACTGTGTCGTTCGTCATAGCTTCGAATTGCTCTAACCTATTCTTGTAGTTACCTTTTTTTTCCCGCGAGTCAGGGCATTCTCATACTTTTCTGAAATTATTCTCTTGAAAATGATAAAATTGGATGGATTGAATTTTCGTGCGATTGCTCAAATACCAACAAGGTTAAATGCAACACTTGAATTGTGTGACTTGGTAATCAACGCCTGTTATGAAATATGTTTCAGTACTTGCATTTCTTTTACGAAAATACATATAGATTCATGCTGATAAATGAAAAAAAATCTTACTTCATTGATGTCATGGTAACAATAACTAGGATAAAAAAAAAACATCACAATAAAAAAATATAGGCGTGTATAATCTGATATTGATCGCTTTTCATGGATCATAATGTTCTAAATAGATTTAGTCATTCAAAGTCAAAACAAATTAAACAAATTTATGAATCACTGTGTGTAAAGTAATGAGTGAGTATGGGAAGTGAGTGAGTGAGGGAAGAGGGAGAGAAGGGAAGAATAGAAAAAAAGGAAAGTAGTGAATAGAAGAGAAGAGAACGAAAGGGAAAGAGTGAGGGTGAAGGAATGGGAGAAGGAAGGGGAGATAGGAGAGAGGAGGAGAGAGAGAGAGAGAGAGAGAGAGAGAGAGAGAGAGAGAGAGAGAGAGAGAGAGAGAGAGAGAGAGAGAGAGAGAGAGAGAGAGAGAGAGAGAGAGAGAGAGAGAGAGAGAGAGAGAGAGAGAGATACTGACGATAGAGAGAAAGAGACGGCCACGTGTGTCCTTCTGACATGTTCCTTACGGCGGTGGCTGTGTGTGTGTGTGTGTGTGTGTGTGTGTGTGTGTGTGTGTGTGTGTGTGTGTGTGTGTGTGTGTGTGTGTGTGTGTGTGTGTGTGTGTGTGTGTGTGAACGGATGGCGGTCGGGAAAAAAATCTTACAATGAAACCACGCACAGTAACATTTCACCATAGAATAAAAAGAGGCAGACAGGAGAGAAAAAATGAGACCAATTCACGTGTATGGACTCTCACTCTCTTTCTCTCTCTCTCTCTCATTCTCAATGTTAATTTATTCATTTTAATTTTATTTTCTTGCTCTCTGCCTCTCCCCCTCTCTTAATCTCATTGTTATTTTCTTCATTTTCATTTCATTTTTTTTTCTCTGACTCCCCCCGTCTCCCCCCCCCCTCTCTCTGACCGTCTGTTTCTGTCTGTCCGTCTGTCTTCTCTTCTCTTCTCTCTCTCTCTCTCTCTCTCTCCCTCCCTCTCTCTTTGCTTTCAAGTGTCCCCCCCAAAAGACCCTCTCCCATCCGCCCTTTCTCACAGCTCTCTTCACAATCACCCCGTTCTGTCTCCCGCATTTTTTTTTTTTTTACTTCAGTTCCCACTTGTTTAGCCTCCTTCCCAACCTTCCATCCCCCTTCCCCCCCACGCCCTCCCTCGCTTACCCCCACCCCACCCAACCCCCTTCCACAACCCTTGTCCTCGTCCCCTACCCCTACCCCAACCCCCACCCTCCTTTCACTCCCCCACCCCCTCCCCCTGTTCTTGAAGGGACGGGTGACCATTCCTTTATCGGCCCATTCAGCCTGCGATATTTTTTCTCTCTATCTCAACTCTCTTTGTCCTTCTTTGTCTCTCGTTCTGTCTGTCTGGTTCTCTCTCTTTTTTTTCCTTTCTTTCTTTCCGTTTATTTCGCTCTTCTCTTCGTTGTTTTCTTTTTTTCATTCTTTCTTCTTTCTCTCTTTTGGGTGTGTGTTTCGCTCTCAGTCTCTCTCTCTCTCTCTCTCTTTTTTATGTGCCTATGTGTGTGTGTGTGTGTGTGTGTGTGTGTGTGTGTGTGTGTGTGTGTGTGTGTGTGTGTGTGTGTGTGTGTGTGTGTGTGTGTGTGTGCGGGCACATGCGTACATACCTGTGTGTTGATGTGTGACTGTCCCTACATATTTGGTGTGAACATAATCTAGGGTGTTAAGTGTGTTGGATTGATTTTAGTCATAACA
>NC_051388.1:17342870-17345370 GCF_015228065.2 Penaeus monodon
TCCCTTTCCCCAATCGTTCTGTCCTTGTAATGCCTATTTCCTTCTATTTTTTTTTTCTTCTTCTTCTTTCTCTCTTACCTGATCTGGAAACCAATCTTATCCTTCAACCTTTCCCCTCTCTTCTTCCATTTATAACACTTCTCCCTTTTTCCTTGTCATTTTCTTTCTTTTGCACACCTTCCTGCCTCTTGGACCCCTTTCTTAACCCTCTTTTATCATCCTCATCTCCTCTCCCGTCTCTTCGTTATTTCCTTATACTACTTCCCTCCTTTTAACCAAATGCCTCCTTTCACTCGTCCCCCTCCATTTGCAACCTCTCGGTCTTCCCTATTCTGTGTTTAGTCACGGGTCTTTCCTCCCCATACCATTATCAATATCTCTCTCCTCTCCATTTCATTATCAACACCTCCTCCCTCCGATTTCATTATCACCCTCTCTCTCCTCCCCATTCCATTATCAACTCCTCTTTCTTCCCCATTCCATTATAGTGCATTCTTATCTATATATCTGTCTATCTCCTTCTCCCAATTCCATTATCAATCTATCTCTCCTTTCTATTCCATTATCATCCTCTCTCTCATATTTCTCTTCTCCATTTCAGTATCAGCCTCTCTCTCCATCCCATTCCATTATCAACCTCTCTCTCCTCTCCATGCTATTATCATGCTTTCTCTCCTCATTCCACTGTCATTATAATTTCTACTCTCAAATACATTACCAACTTCTATCTCATCTCCTTTCCATTATCATGCTTTCTCTCTTCCTCATTCTTTTATAAGTATTATTTCTAACCTCTTTCTCCTTTCCATTCCATACCAAGCCCTGTTTTCTCTCCATTCCATTATCTACCTCTCCTCCTTCCCTATTCGAATATCAACTCTCTCCTCACCAGTCCGTTATCATCCTCTCCCTCCTCCCCATTCCATTACGAACCCCTATCTCTTCCCCACTCCACTTATGTACCCTTCTTTCCTATCCACTCTATTATCAAACTCTCCTCCTCATTCCATTATCTTCCCACAATCCTCATTCCATTATCAACCCCTTCTCCCTCCCTATTCCATTATCAACTCTCTTTCCCCACTCCGTTATCGACCCTTCTTCCTACTCACCCACCCATCAACCTCTCTCTCACTCCCATTCTACGTTCATCCTTCATCCTCCCTTCCACCCCATTATATTACCTTTCCTTCCTTGTTCTTTCCCCTCTACCAGCCCCTCCCACCCCGAATGCTCGCGAGTCCACCCACTGAACATCTGTTGAACACTTCCGCGCAGGTGTGTTCATGGATGACTCGCCAGCTGCCGTTGTCTTGCCCGAGTACAGTTGTTCCCTCGCGAAAGCATATGGTGTGACCACGTGTCTCGCCGTTAACAATTACGAGGTACATTTGGCGATGCTGTGAGTTTTTTTTTTTATATTGTATGCGCGGAGCTTCGGTGTGTAGGTGTGGCTAGTACTTACATGTGTGCGTACTGGCTGTGTGCTTTGTAATACGTAGAGAATGGAACGGTAAACTTCAGGGGCGTATTGCATGGCATAAATAACGCAATGCATAAACAATATACGCATGGGGTGCGTATGCAAAGTATTATTTGATTCCCGAGGTTCAAAGCAGCTACATTTTTGCGTTTGCTTATCTGCGCGGGAGTGAATGCATCTATACAAAAATTGGATAAATATACAGATGTATATATTAAGGCCATGCCCATACGCTGCTGCAAATCACTAAAAATAATAGTTATTATTTTACTTATAGCAACAAGCCACCGGAATAAACAGTTATTTTTGTTATCATTACTATTACCATTACTATATTATTATTATCATCATCTTTATCATCATTACTATTATTAATAATATTATGACCATCATCATTATTATCATCATTATCATTCCATTGTTTTCATTATTATCGTTATTATCATCATTATCAATATTATTATTATTATTATCATTATTGTTAATATTATTATCCTTATTATTATTTACTACTACTACTGTTATTACTTCTACTACTATTATCATTATCATTGTTATTATTATTATTATTATTATTATTATTATTATTATTATTATTATTATTATTACAATTATTATTGTTATCAGTATTATCATATCATTATTACTATTATAATTACTATCATTATTACTACCTGTAACAACAACAACAACAGTAGCAGGGACAACAATAATAATGATCATAACAATAATAATAATACATACATATATAAAATACATTGACAGACAATTGAAGACAGTCATACACAGACGCAAAAAAAGAAGAAAAAAAAAACGTAAAAGAATAATACTAACAAGCAATTCCCTCCACTTCTCTCCCATGAAGAAAGCAAAAAATCCTACTGAATGCAACAATCTGCTCGTCCAGCGAAGAAGAAAGAGAAGCCAAACTTATCACTCTATGCTTGAGAAGACGGCAAGTATGAAAAGCTTTCCGAACCAAATTTTGATACCGCTTCACAAACTTCACACACACAC
>NC_051388.1:17387870-17395370 GCF_015228065.2 Penaeus monodon
GTGAAATATGGTGTACATATCCCCTAGACTTATATGCAAAGTAACCGTGAAAGAAGATTACGCACATTTTTCTCCGGCCCACGATGTAAAATGAATTGGTACATTCTTCCTCTATCTACTTGACATTTCATCAAGAAAAAAGGAGAGGAGAAGAAGAAAAAAGATAAATAAGAAGACACAAAATGATGGTTGAGAAATGTAGAAGGCGGAGAAAGGATGAAATGGAAAACGAATAATGCTGACACGGAAAGAACGTCAACGAAAACGAATGGAAATCATAACAAGGCGATTAAAAGAAAAAAAATGAAGTGACATAGAGAGAAAGAACTGAAACTACTGTAATAGCAAGAAAGCAAAACGATACAAAGGAGATAGTAGAGGGAAGGGACAGATGCACGAAAAAAAGCAAAATAGGAAAAAATAAATAGGAATTCCAAAGGGATTGTGAATAATGAAGAAAAGCATAGAAGTGGAAAATGAACTGATAGAAAAAGAAGACGAAGGTCTGAACAAAAAATAGAGGAGATTCGACGATGTTAGAGAAAGATAAAATAATAATAATAATAAAAACTCATTGATGATTGACAACTGCTATGGCTCAATTTGCAAAGTCACTATCAATTGCAAGCGAAGAAATGTTACAAATGGCAAGCGGAAAGAGAAAGGTTTAATCTCAGTCACACAAGAGAACGCGAACACAGGGCTGCCACCTTTCTGCCGCCAGGATGACGTGCTCGATCTACGCGGCGTCGGGAGTGTTGGCAGACCTGAGTGCGGGTGGGCGCGTGCGGTCAAAAGTCATGGCGAAGTCGAGGCCGTTCTCAAAGCCACATTTCTCACACATTTCCTGTCTCTATTCGTTATAGGCTTATTTCTGCGGTTGCCGTAATTACAGGAGGCACCACTCTTCTTTCGGGAGAACCAGTTGTCGCGGCATGCCATAAAACTTTTTCCCTCTTCGCCTCTCTTCCATTGTCATATTTCCTTCCAAGTACCTCCTATTAGTCATTTCTTCACACATAGCACTTGTCAAGGACGCTTCGAACCCCAAGCAACTGCATCCGAGGCAAACAGGTTCATCACCGTTCCATACATCTGACACTGTCATGGTGATCTGTGTTATCGAAGCCGATTATTTTTTTCCTCCCCATTACGTGTGCACGAAAGGGAGTTCGGGAGGCAGATTTCGTTGGTTACGAAAGTGATCTATTCAGGTGGTTCCAAGGTCGCCTCGCCAACCAGGAAACTGCGTCCCGATCCCTGTGCGCGACGGAGAACCATCCTTCGGCGTCCGGAGTCCTTTATGTTGTTTTGCTTTTGTGTCTGGGAGGATGGAAAGGAGGGAGTGGGAGTGGGAGTAGGAGCGGGAGCGGGAGGGGGAGGGGGAAGGGGAGGGAGAGAAAGAAGGAGAGCATGCATGAAGGACAGAGAGAGATTAATAAATAGAGATAAGTAAGATGAAAGATGAGTAAGGAGAAGTAAATAAATGAAAAAAGAAATAGAAAGGAAAAAAAAAAATATAGTCGCTAGAGAAAGATAGAATATAATCAAGCTAAAAATATATATAATCCAAGATAAAAACATGTATAAAACTCAGAAAGAGGCCCAAAGGTGATAAAATGAGACAGAAAAACAACGAAAAGGTATAGAAAGGGCGACAAGATAAAAAAGAATGAACGATTAACTGAGACAGACACATACTTCCGTAAGAAGGTTAGGAGACATAATGGATCTACAAGGATACATGTTTAGATAATTTGTATGTACTGGTGTGTATGTGGACATGTGTGTGTAAAAATAGATCAGCACGAATAAAGAAGGCCATGCTTATATTAGTATGAGTAAATGTACCTGCGATTATACAGACATGCATACACCCGGAAAAGATAGATACATAGGTAGGTAGAGAGAGAGGGGGGGAGGGATAAGGATATATATATATATATATATATATATATATATATATATATATATATATTATATATATATATATATATATATTTATATATATATATATATATAGAGAGAGAGAGAGAGAGAGAGAGAGAGAGAGAGAGAGAGAGAGAGTTTCTCGTACGTATCCGCAACTACAACTCCATTTATATATTAAGAAAAATAGTCCTGAGATAACAATATCAAGTTTGAGAAAGCTCACATCCTGACGCTTACAGGTGACAATTGCTTTCTATCTTCACAATGAATCTATCTGAAACGTTGTGTTAGGAGAGATAATGGACCTACAAGCATACTGTATTCATGTTATTTCACTGTGCGAACACCCTCTCCTTCGCTCATTTCACTGTAATGCAAATCCCCACCGCCGCTCCTTCCCAGTTTAATCGCGTACAGATACTGCCTTTTGGTTCGGACTTAGTCATGGGCCGTCCTTGGACACCAACCGGCGTTTCTTTTGTGTCGCGAAGATCTTATTTGCAGTGAATTCGCGGTGAGTCATTATTACCAGGCGCTTCTGCGGGGAGGAAGGGAATCGGTTGATGAGGTAAGGGGAAAGGGAGGTTGGGGGAAAGGGAGGGAGGGAGGGAGGGAAGTAAAAAGGGAGGTAGGGAGGGAAGAAGAAATCGGGGAAGGGAATGAGGAAAGGGAAAAAAGGAAAAGAAAGAGGGTGAGAGGGAGGGAGGGAAGGAGAGAGAGAGAGAGAGGGAGAGAGAGAGAGAGAGAGAGAGAGAGAGAGAGAGAGAGAGAGAGAGAGAGAGAGAGAGAGAGAGAGAGAAACAAAAATGAAGAAAAAAGAGAGAGGCAGACAGACTGACAGAAGGATGGACGAACAAGATTTCAAAATTGTAAAGGATGAGTATTCACCGCAAAAGATGCTTCAGCGTCCTTTCAAATTGAAGAGGGAAAACTGTTGTTAAAGAGAGCAGCGCGATATGATCAGTAATTCTTTGTCCTTTAGTAACCTTCTATACAATGATGATATTTGTGGTGGTGGCATAAGCATGATTATCAACAGTATCACATTCATTTATATTCTTGTCATATCACTGTGGTTATTATTATCATTGATATCTTCCTTCTCTTCCTCTCTTCCTCTTTCTCCTTCCCACCATCATTATAATAATAAAAATCAAGGTTGTCACTATTAATGAAATTGTAATTGTTGCCATTATTATAAGTATCATTATCATTATTACCACCAATATCATCATTGTCATTGCCAGTAGAGAGAGAGAGAGAGAGAGAGAGAGAGAGAGAGAGAGAGAGAGAGAGAGAGAGAGAGAGAGAGAGAGAGAGAGAGAGAGAGAGAGAGAGGCAGGGAACGCTAACAGAGAACACAAAGAACCATACACACAAGGAAGACTAACAGACACTAAAACTAGGAAGAGATTAACACGAGGACGACCTCACTCAAGGAAGAAAGAAACACATGGAGGTTTTGGAGAGAAAATGGCCTACGATACAAAGAATTTCCGAAGCAAGAAATGTTCAAAAACGCAAAAAGGGATTTTGATATAAAAAGAGGAAGGGCTGTGAGGAAGGGGCACGTCAAAGACACGGCGAAGAGGTTAAGGGGAAAGTGTGCCAAGAAAAGTGTGAGGATGAAGGGAATTGATAATTATGGCGACAGTAATAATAGTGGGGATGATTATGGTCGTAGTGAGTGGTGAGTGGTGGTGAGTGCTGGTGGTGGTGGTAGTGAGTGTTGGTGGTGGTGGTGAGTGCTGGTGATGGTGGTGAGTGCTGGTGGTGAGTGCTGGTGGTGGTGAGTGTTGGTGGTGGTGGTGGTGAGTGGTGGTGGTGAGTGCTGGTGGTGGTGATGGTGAGTGCTGGTGGTGGTGGTGGTGAGTGTTGGTGGTGGTGAGTGCTGGTGGTGAGTGGTGGTGGTGGTGAGTGCTGGTGGTGGTGTGAGTGGTGGTGGTGGTGGTGGTGAGTGCTGGTGGTGGTGGTGGTGAGTGTTGGTGGTGGTGAGTGCTGGTGGTGGTGGTGAGTGCTGGTGAGTACTGGTGGTGGTGGTGGTAGTGAGTGGTGGTGGTGGTAGTGAGTGGTGGTGGTGGTGGTGAGTGGTGGTGGTGATGAGTGGTGGTGAGTGGTGGTGGTGGTGAGTGGTGGTGGTAGTGAGTGCTGGTGGTGGTGGTGGTGAGTGCTGGTGGTGGTATTGAGTGCTGGTGTTGGTGGTGGTGATGATGATTAAAAAGAAGAAAGAAATGCACGCACTGAATACTTTCGGCCAAAAATAAAATTAATTTAGAAATACCTCAGTTTCCCTATGTTTCAAGGAGAAGAAAATGCATTTTGAGCTGGAAGTATGCCAAGAGACCTTACAGCAAGTCTTCAGGCAAGGACAGAATACTTTGTCAATCCTTTGCATTAAACAGCGAGACTCCCTTTAAGAGAAAAGTTCAGCACAAGGTCAAAGATGTGAGAAGAGATATGAACTACTGTATAATCTTCATTGCCATTTACGCAGGCATTATCATGCATATGGCATCCCAAGTAAAAAAAGAGTTGAGGTAGAGATAACACTGCGTTACCTTCGATTTAAATAAACTGGGTGGGTTAATTTTTGTTAGAATGAATCGGACTAAAATCTTTGCATTAAGTAATGATAGCCTGGGTTGTAACGAGAGAGTGTTAAATAATGTTACACGCATAAACATACGCACGAGATAACAAAAAAGGAAAAGAAAGTAAAATAAAATCATAAACAATATTATACCATAAAAGATTATAAACAAGATAATAATGATAACGATAAAACCAACAACACTCATAATGATAATGAGTTTTTTATGAGAGAAAGAACAAGTGATAAAAAGGGGATTTAAGCGAAGGCAGAGACAGTCAAAGGTGTGGGTGTGAAGGACAAATGCTGGACATATGGGACACGTGAGATAAGCGCAGTTACCTGGCCACGTGTGGATGGCGTGGCGAAGAGAGGGGGAAAACGAAGTGTGCGTGTGTTTGTGTGTTTGTGTGTGTGTGTGTGTGTGTGTGTGTGTGTGTGTGTGTGTGTGTGTGTGTGTGTGTGTGTGTGTGTGTGTGTGTGGTGTGGTGGGGGTGGTGTGTGGTTGGAGAAAGAGGGGAGGGGAGGGGGAGGGAGGAGGGGAAGAGAGAGAGAGAGAGAGAGAGAAGGGGGAGAGAGGAGGAGATGAGAGGTAGGAGGAGGAGAGGCGAGAGAGGAGAAGAGAGGAGGGAGAGAGAGAGAGAGAGAGAGAAAAGGGGAGAGAGAGAAGGGGAGAGAGAGAGACAGAGAGAGAGAGCGGAGAGAGAGAGAGAGAGGAGGAGAGAGAGGGGAAGGAAAAGACAGAGGGGAGGGGAGACAGAAGAGAAGAGAGAGAGAGAGAAGAGAGAGAGGGGGGATAGAGTAAGAAGAGAGAGAGAGAAAAGAGAGAAGAGAGAGAGAAAGAGAGAGGGGAAAGAGAGAGAGTAGAAGAGAGAAGAGAGAAAGAGAAGAGAGAGGAGAGAGAGAGAGAGAGAGAGAGGAGAGAGAGGAGAGAGAGAGAGAGGAGAGAGAGAGAGAGAGAGAGATGGAAAATAAAGCAGATACAAACTTGCAGCTAGTTTGAACTATTAACAGGACATCATTATAAACCTCCAATTACAAAGCACTCACTATATTAGTTCATCTTAAGTGAATAGAAACAAACAAAATTTGGACATCAAAATACAAAATATAAAATGCAAAGAATTTTCTTCACCTATTCTGGTTTTATCATTTTTTTTTCTTGGCAGAGTCTTTTAATAAAACTATCAAGGAGATTATGCGACTGGTTTGGTCGTACAATACAAAAATGTAAGTGTATACACAATTCTCTTATCTAAATCCTTAAGAACTTATAAAACATATAATTATGGTCTGACTGAGTATTCAATAAATTGTTTAACAGCCAATCGAAAAACTAACCAAAACGACACTGCATAGAAATTACGAGATAGCCGATTAAGATTGTGAAAGATAATTTTGCTTCAATGATGTAACTACACAAACTTTAAAAAGCCTGTGATTATATATGAATCGTTCATTTGGTGAAATTACCGTAATTCTGATACTGGTATTTGTGTTTGATGGCTTCTTTTTCTGTAACATTTGCTTTCTTTATTTTGCATTTTTTCTACTGCAATAAAGCAAACACATTTACTGCCATGTTAAAACAAAACTCGCCAATAACTACGAAATTTCAATTGTACGAACAATTAACTCTTCTTTTTTATTTCTCTATCTCTCTTCTCTTCTCTGCCCCCCTCCTCTTTCTTATCTTTTCCCTCCTACCCCTCCCTCCTCCCTCCTCTTTCCTTTTTCCCCTCCACCTTCCTTCTTCTACTGCTGCTGCTGCCCCCCCCTCTCTCTCTCTTTCTCTCCTCTCTCTCTCTCTCTCTCTCTCTCTCTCTCTCTCTCTCTCTCTCTCTCTCTCTCTCTCTCTCTCTCTCCCCCTCCCTTTCTCTCGTTCTCCCTCCCTTTCCCACCCCCTGCCTTTCTCTCTCTTTCTCCCTCCCTTTCTCTTTTTCTCCCTCCCTTTCTCCCTCCCTTTCTCTCTCTCTCCCCCTCCCTTTCGCTCCTCCTTCCTTTTCCTCTCCCGCACCTCTCCTCCTTACGCGCCAGTCCGAGCATGTAGCGTCTCCTTGGGGCCTGCGATCTGTATCACTGCATCTACATAAATATGATTAGGAGGCACAACACCTTCCTTGCCTTGGGTCCGCCATCCCCAACCTTGGCAAGGCAACTTCTTTGACTCAAACGTTCCTTATGGACGCGACCGGCACCTCGGTCCTCATAAGGCGCTAGCCGACACACAGGGGAACCGCACCTCCATCAGGGTTTCTGTAAACTCATGCCCTACACGTATCCCGGACCCTTTTCTGGGGCTTGACCACGAATTCAGGTCTTTCGGTGAAGGAAAAAAATGGGAAGGTGGGGAAAAAAAGTGAGAAAACCCGTTTCTCCTGTTTTTTTTTCTTTCTTGTTTTCTGTGTTATAAATTGTAGTCTTGAAGATAAATCTGTACCTGTATACGGATTTAATTTAGTCTAATTAATATTAATGATTATAAATCGATCCTCTAAACACTCGACTCAACTATTTGAGAATGCAAGAAATGAAAGTAAACCTTACAATGTTGACTTAGCGAATGTATTTCTCTTTATCTTTTACTTGAGATTTACCCTTACATTTTTATTTTGGCTTCCCAATCCTTCCAAATCCTCAGACTTGACAGTCCTGTAAATCTGGTCCTACAGCCTCCTTTTTCCATCTCCTTCCTTACCTTCCGTATCTTAGGCCTATCCACGATGACTGTTCTGTCCTTCTTGTCCTCATGACCCAATTCTTCCCCTTTTATCCTTGAGAATGTTATCGTCATCTTTACCGTGGGTTGTGTCTCTCCCCCCCCCCCTTCTCCCCGTCTTTACCCAAGGACAACACGGCGCTCTCTTTCCCAAGGACTCCGCTGAAATTCCCACCACGGCGCCGCTCGACCAGTTGCAGCTCGACGGCGGTGTCTGTGTTTCCTCCGACGCCTGATGTGTTTTTTTTTTCTAACAATA
>NC_051388.1:17425488-17430488 GCF_015228065.2 Penaeus monodon
AACCACATGACTTCCCATACAAAAAAACCCAAACGACCAATCATACACTTTTTATCTTGAAAAGGGGGGCTGTTTTCATTACATTCATTTTATTTTTTTTATTTTCTTATCTTTTATTTTTATTTGAAAGTCAAAATTTTAAATATTTAAAGTCAAACTTGTTATTGTACTGTTTTTCCTTGACCATTCTAGGGGGTAAAAAGTACAATAAAATTGTTATGTTATTTTTGTCATGTACTGCAGTTTTTTTAGAAAGCACTGACTTGTTTTATTACTGCTTTTTTAATTTCTTCATTTTGGGGAAAATAAATTTATTGTTTTTATATTTTTAAATACGTCCTTGCATGCTGGACTGGAAGCCAAAGGCATATCCAGAGAGTAAGATTAGTTTTTAAAAGTTTTTATGTCGGGTTGGAAAAAAAAGGGGTTCTCTTTAAATCCCCTGCATTGAAGGGGTGGCCCACTTTTGGTAGGTTTTCCCAAAGATTGTCATTTGAAAAAAAAATAAAAAGTCTTTACGTTTGTTTTTTCTCTTTAAAATGCAACAGGATTATGTTGTTTCATCACATTTTAACCCCAAATAAAAAGGCATTTTTTGCTGCTTCCTCAGTGAAACTGCAGTGTCAACGGGAGGCTTTTTATGTTCCCTTGCTACCCTTCCCTCACGGCCACCCTACGAAAGAAAAAACATTCATATGAAAAAGCAAAGTCGTAATTAGAAGGGAAATTATGAACTGACAGCCACCCAAGGTTTTTTCCCGGCTAATGGGGGTGTTTTTTTTAGTTTTCGACTCTTCTTTTTTTGGGTAACCCCCAACTTTGGGGGCACTCATTCCCCAGATTGTTGTCTGTTTAAAATTTCTTGATTTCCCTCCATGTATTTGATGTGAAGTTCTTAGTGTCTTATCTTTTGTTAACATTAGTGAACTTACAATCTTAAATTTAAAAAATTTTTAAAACCACAAATTTTTTGTGGAATTGGCATGAGCAAAAACTGTGGAATTCAAAAGGAAGGGAACCCCGTGAAAATTTTTTTTACATTATTTTTAAAAAAATAATTTAATTATTTTACAGTTGTGAAGTTTCTGTAAAACTGTGGCAACTGTTTCCTTTTTTTGTGATTTGGGGTTTTATCCAATAAATTTTTGTCACTTCCCAAAATTTCTGCAATTGATTTAAAGGGGAATTCCCCGGGGTGTTTGTTATCTGGGGGAAAAAAAAGAATAAAAAAAAAAAAATTTTTTTTGTTGCTAAAAATGTGGTCCTGTGGCTGTGTGTTTTCGAGACCTTGTGTGATTGCAATTTATGAAAGTTTTTCCCTTTAAAAGTGGCACACGTGTGTTTTGTTCATTCTTATTTTGTTATATTTTTCATATGTTTTTTTTTATGCCCCAAAGGATTCCCAAGGGAACCTTAAGATATAGGCCTCTTAGTTCTGGTTCCTGATGATTAAGTTTGTGTCAAAGGACCTTTGGTTGTGGGGTTCAAAACCATAAACACAAGAAAAGTATCAAATACAAACAGAAAAAACAAAATGTTATATTCTGGTTGTGTCATTTATATTTTGATTCCGTGTTCGAAGAATTTTTTTTTTACCTTATATTCATGTTTTTTTAACAGCAATTAGTGGTCCAAAATGTGTCAGTGGTTTGCTTTACTATCACTCAGAGGAAAACTTACGGTATTGGGAATATTAAATGATAATTACTTGCCTTGAGCATTTAAGTGTATGTGGATTTTAAAAGTTTTATGTGAATTTTTCAGTATTATTAGATTTTTGTTTTAATGTAGATAAAAAGAAATAAATAATGATATTAAATATTATATAGTTCTTTTGAAATTGTGGGGTTTATTATTGTATAAATTTATTGAAGATTTTTTGCGATTTGGGTCCCTACCGTGCACCACCCCCAACCACCACACACACACACACAACACCACACACACAACCACATACCATCACATACACTACACATACACATACACCAACACACACACACCCACACAAAACCACACACACAACCCCCAACACACAACACACCCCACACCCACACATAATACACATAATCATACACACACACCACAACACCTCAACCCACACACCACCACACCACACACAACACACCAACACAACACAACCACACACCCAAAACACACACACACACACCACACACACACACACACACACACACACACACACACAACAACCCCACACACACAAACCCCACACCCAAAACACCCACACACCCAACCCCCAAACCCAGACACCCAGAACCCAACACCCAACACCCACACCCCAGACACCCACCCCCACCCACACACACACAACACACCACACACACACACAACCACACCACACCACACACACACACACACACACCACACACACCACACACCCAACACACACACACCCCAAACACACCCAACACACACCACACACCACACAACCCCACCACGCACACCATGCCACGCCATGCACACCTACATGCATGAATTAAATATGGTGGGGTTTTTGTAATTAAAGTATGATTAAGCATGTATGTGTCAAACGGTAAAAATTTTGTATTTACATACATTAATAAAATATTTACACACTTTGTAGGAAATTTGAAAACGGGTTTTGCATATAAGTTATTGCCATGTATTTGGATGTGGATATGGGATAAACTTTGATGTGTGTTGTTTTGTGTCTTTTTGTTTTGTGTTGGTATGGCATGCATCATGATTGTATGTTTTAAAAAACTACCTATTATCTTGTGTTTATATAAAAAAATGAATTTTTTTGTATTTTTTGACAGACATAAAACCATAACTAAAAGCTTTGAATGTTCAGCAAAACAGAGAATGCTTATGCAGTGCATCGTCTTTGGGGTTTTTATGTATTGAAAAGGTATTAGTATGTATCATGTAGCATACCTTTATTGTAATTGATTTCTTTTTACTTGTGCCTATCACGGGGTGTACCTTACCTATCCCGGGCTTAAAACTTTTTGCCTTTACTTTTTTGGGAAAGTTTTTGAAATTTGCTGAACTTGAAAAAAAAAAAAAAAAAAAAAAAAAATGCTTGCTTTGCCCCTGTGAAACAGGGAAACTCCTAAAAAATTTGCTTTGCACCGGTGAACGGGAATTTTGGATGATTTTTGGTAAATGCTGCGTTTGCCCCTCTGCATGTTTGATATGATAAAATGAAATTTTTTAGAGATTATGGCTCTACTTTTATTCTCTCACTTATTTTTTTATTCTTTATTTTTTTTATTTATTTTTTTTTTTCTTTCTTTTTTTTTTTCCCCTTTCCCCTCCCTCTCCCTTGGTTTTGTATCATGTTTGTAGGAAAATTTTACCTGTAGATGGGTCCTAGGGTCTCTTGTTTTCCAAGTTAAAAGCAACTTGAGGTCAACGTTTTTTAAGCTGTTTTTAAAAAAGATTTTTCCCTTTTGGGGCAAAATTTTAGCAGCTAATTTATAACCATTGTCGGTTTATTAATAATATGGAGAGTGCATTTTTATTCATCGATTGCATATTTTCAAACATTTTCAAGAATTTTATTATTCGTATTCCTTAGACATTTTTGGTATTGTTTTTTTTATTTTAATTGTTTTTAGTAGTATTGTGTTCATCATTTTCTTTTTCTTTTGTTATTCCTTTTTTCTGCCCTCTTTTCTTTTCTCACAGTAAACAAATAAAACTGATTTTCAAGAAAAATTTCTTGAGACTGCTGATTTTTGATTTTTTTATCTGGAAAAAAGGGAAAAATATAATTTGAATTCAAAAAATTCAGTCCAGATAATTTTACACTTTAGATATTTATATTATTGTATTTTTGATATAAAATAAAAATTTTATTATATACACAATTGTTATTGATATTGTTGTTTTTAGTGAGCATACCATCATCTCAGATAATCTTCCTTCTTTTAACACATGGCATTTGCATTTTGGAAGCATTCCTTACTGTGACATTTGATTCTGTGACCAAGTCTTTTATTTAGTACTCATTATTTGTAAGATACAGTGTCCTTCAGTATTCTTGTTTAGTACTTAAATATTTTACTCCTATTTTATAAACTTCAGGCCTTTATAATCTCATAATTTAGAAAGAGTGAGATATAGTGCAAATGTATAGGAGTTCAGAAGTTATTTGATGTAGAAAAAGAAATTTGATAAATTATTGATAAGCTGCGTGATTAGGAACAGGAGAGTTGCTTTAGATTTCTTTGCATTTTTTGTAATGAATGTGTTTTAATTTTAAAAGTGATTGTATACTGCTTGGTGTATATATATCTTGTCATTTAACTTACCAGTTGTCATGAGTATTGTTTTCTGAGTGGACAAACATACATGCATACCTACATACATTTTTATGTATTTACACAGTCTATACATATCTATATTATTACACTCTCTCTCTCTCTCTCTCTCTCTCTCTCTCTCTCTCTCTCTCTCTTCTCTCTTCTCTCTCTCTCTCTCTCTCTCACACACACACACACACACACACACACACACACACACACACACACACACACACACACACACACACACACACACACACACACACACACACACATACATATATTGCGCGCGTGCAAACACACACACACACAGATGTGCGCGTGTGCAAAACACACACACAACACATATGTGTGCGCGTGCAAACACCCACACATATGTGTGCGCGTGCAAACACACATGTACACACACACACACACACACACACACACACACACACACACCACACACACACACACACACACACACACACACACACACACATGTGTACATTAGCATGAAAAGTGGGGCCTTTAAATTTTCATGTATGTATTTTATTTTATTTATTTATTTTTTTTTTCACATGATTTTTCTTTGATTTTCTTTTTAAGATATGAATAGATACTTTAAAAGATAGTGAATTTGAGGCATAGAATTCTTTATTCATGTAGTAGTGTGATTTAGCTGAACTTTATAACATAGCCAGTCAATCTGAGCAGACTTTTGTCTTTAAA
>NC_051388.1:17435488-17440488 GCF_015228065.2 Penaeus monodon
AACAAATGAGTATGATAAGGTAGCTTTTAACTGTGTCATTAAATTGTCTACATATATGATTTGTACCAACAGATTTGATATATTTCATATATATAGATATTTCCTTAAGACGAAAAAAATGGTCAAGAGACAAGACAGTTTTCTGTATGTATTTGATAAAACAGTGACACTTGGATGTCATGCGTAAAGTATAATATTTTGAGCATTGGGAGAGTAAGTTGCACAACCAAAACACACGTGGTGACCATTTGCTGATAAACCTTGTTGTTGGTGCCTCTCATGAATTTCTGATCATGATTGTTTGCTCTTTTCATCTTAGTAGGAGAAGCATTGATTCCATGCCTATGACTATGATATGTGTTCAATTTTTGTAAGATATGGTCTTGTAATAAACAAAAAAAAAAAATTGGTGTCAAAAAAAAATTCTCATAAGACAGGCTTCAGTGCTTTTGTGCACTAATGAAACATGTATATATAGGTGACAAAAGTTGTTGAATATGAAATGTTTTATTTATCATAGATGCTCCTTTAGCATGTTAAAATATATATTATTCAGATTATGGAAACTACAACTAAGGAAATAAGAGACTGCACCAGTAACAGGGCTGTTCAGCTGGTTTATATAATAAAGTATTGGTATGATTGTGTATATCATGTATATTTGGTGAAGTATACATCAAAGTGTGCATGTTGTGATGGTTTGTAAATATATTGTGTGCAGAGAGTCTGTCACTGAGCCTGGTTGTGTAAGTGTGAGGCTCGGCATGGGTCAGGACCAGCTGTTATTTGAGGCTGTTGACGCTTGAATTATTGTATATGTCCTTCAGTTTGTCACATTAAAGGGGAGGCTATGGCTCTTGGATCCAGGCATTGGGCATTTATAATAAAGACATATATGGGATGTAGAATAAGCAGCATTAGAGATTGCTTGAAGTATTTACTAGTCAAGCTTTTATTTGTTTAAGGGAATCTATATTAATTTCACATATGATTAATATTTGTTATGTTATGTTTGATACAAATTATTTGTTAGTGTTGAAATGTTGTTAGAAAACTTTGAGCTGTTTGATTGGCATTGTACTTTTCTCCCCCCCCCCCCCTTTTTTTTTTTTTTTTTTTTCCTCTTTTTTTCTTTTTTCTTTTTTTTCTTCCAGATCAACACCTTTTGGTTGATATTGTTAAGTTGTCCTTGGGTAAAATCCCCTAATACTGTTGGACAACAGTCTTACTGAAATGAATTTCCAAATTCCTTGAGATGGAATTGAATTAGAAAAATAAATAACATAGACTGTGAACCAAAGAGAAACAATGGCTGTAGCCCTCATTTGCTGTGTAGATGCCCACGCCGTCCCTCGCCACCTCCTGCCCCCATTCTCCACCCTCTTTCAATTGTACAGTATTTTGTTGCGCGCGAAGACTTTCTTTGCAGACTCTTTATAAGAAGTGTGGGAAAGATGTCTGAATCTATCACACGAGTTCATAAGATTTTACCAATAATAAAACTAGAGATCCTGTCCGTGAAATAGTGATTGGTAAAACGCCAAGCTTTAGATGTACCCAGTTATGTGTGTGCAATGTTGATATGTAGCAGCACCAGCTATTTTGTCTAACTCATGGAATTATCATAAAATTATTTTCCTGGTCATTGGAAGGTAATCCTAATGGAAATTTTGTGCTGGTTTACAATGGCTGGTCCAGCAGCATATATGGTAGTGTAAGATGATGTAGAGTAGACTGATTCTATAATGATCGTTTCGTTCAGACATCTTTTGACATATTTGCAAATTTTATTGTTATGTCATTTTCAATAAAGATTTTCTTGTTTTTCATATTGTTTTGTAACATTCTTGTAATATTTGCTTTATTTATACTTTAATATGGATTTCAGGGTGGTTCTTGACAGTTAACTGACATTCTTATTAAAGAAAAAACGTATATTATTTTACCATGACTGGGTTTTGCAGTTATTATTTGATAAATAAGTTCTATTGAGACTACAGACTTCCAAACAAAATTATAACTTAAAAGAGAGATGGCACTTTCATGTTTTTTGTAATTACCTATGTGTAGCAGGTGCAGGATATATTAGGAGAAATATTATTAGTCAATTTCTCTCCAAATAATGATGGTATCCTCACAAGATTATCAGGACTAGATATACATACACGCTCTCATTCACTCACTCACGCACGCACGCATGCACAGCACTCACACAGACACCACACACACACACACACAACACACACACACAACACACAACACACACCACACACACACACACACACACACACACACACACACACCACAAACACACACTCTCTCTCTCACTCTCTCTCTCTCTCTCCATCTCTCTCTCCGATCTCTCTCTCTCGCTCTCCTCTTCTCTCAATCTCTCTCGCTCTATCCCTCTCTCTCCCTCTTCTCTTTCTCTCTCCCCCTCTCTTTCTCTCTCTCCCCCTCTCTTTCTCTCTCTCCCCCTCTCTTTCTCTCTCTCCCTCTCTCTCTCTCTCTCTCTCACTCTCTCTCTCTCTCTCTCTCTCTCTCTCTCTCTCTCTCTCTCTCTCTCTCTCCCTCCCTCTCTCTCTCTCTCTGTACAGTGGAGCAATCAGTGTAGCAGATGGGGCCGGTGACCTCACCTCGCTCCCCCCATGCTTCCTCCAGCTGCTGCTATCGCTTCCTCCAGCTGGAACGGTCACTACTTATACCGAGGATGACCTAGGACTCAGAGTGTTCGTGTTGAGCACCCGACGCGGTAAGATCAGCTCCGCCCTCTCCTCCGGGCAGCTGGCCGCGACCGCTTACCGCCATACCCATAACTAGACATGTCTCGTGTGTTCTTATACTGCGTGTGTCAACTCCTAGAACAAAGTGAATGCCGAATACCAGTATCAATACCCCTGCAAGCCTATGTATTGGGTTCTAAACCTGTTATACTCTCTCGCTCTCTCTCTTTCTCTTTCTATTTCTCTCTCACGCCTCTCTCTCTCTCTCTCTCTTTCTCTCTCTCTCTCATACTCTCTCTCTCACTCTCGCTCTCACACACACACACACACACACACACACCACACACACACCACACACACACACACACACACACCACACACACACACACACACACACACACACACCACACAACACCACACACACACACACACACACACACACACACACACCCACACACACACACACACACACACACACACACACACACCACACACAAATTCTCTCTCTCTCTTCTCTCTCTCTCTCTCTTCTCTCTCTCTCTCTCTCTCTCTTCGCTCTCCATCTTCTCTCTCTCTCTCTCTCTCTCTCTCTCTCTCTCTCTCAAGCGCACAGCAAAAGTAAGCATTGCATTCAACCCCCCCCCCCCGGCATACCGACCTCACCACCTCATTCCCCGTGTTTGTGGGTTAGTGTATATTTTGTCAGGTTTATATGTATGTACTTATATAGACTTATAAAGACTATATCTTATTTCTGCGACTAAACTGTTCACTCTGCGATTTTTATTATACCTGGTGAATATACAACCCCCACATGATGTTACTATCGAAAAAGTAAACAACACCGTATAAATGTTTCCATATCTTATGCTTATTCCACGGGTTCACCAGGGCATGAGCACAGCCACACAGGATAGCCACGCTCTTGAGCACAATAAGCACGGGCACATCTGTGGCAGTATTCCTTGACCTGGAGAAGGCATTTGAATTGGCAAGTCCTCTTGCCATTCAGGAGAGCCTGATCCGAAAAGGAATCCGAAAAGCTCTTGGCTTGGATAGGTGACTACTTTAGGAATAGAACAGCCAGAGTCAAATTCCAAGGTCACCTATCACAGCACATGCCATTAGAGAATGGAACGCCACAGGGTGTGGTTCTCAGTCCAGCCCTCTTTAACACAATGTCCTGTATCAACATAAACCTCCCAGTGGGGTGCAAGATCATCTCCTATGCAGACGATCTTGCTATCATCTCCACTGGACCATACTGCCTAAACAAAGCCCAGCGTTGTCTGGACCTGGTATCCGAGGAGTGTTGCAGGACAGGACTAAAGATCTCTGCAACCAAATCCAAAGCCATGGCTCTGAGGCAGAGAGTTCAAGGCACAAGTCTGAAAATCCAGGGAATAGACTTGGAGTGGGTTCAGGACTACCTCTACCTTGGGGTAAGGATAGACCGGACCCTCTCCTTCCACAAGGAGGTCCAGTACCTGGTTGACCGAACAAAATCAAGACTGTCTGTCATGAGAGCAATGAGTGGAAGACGCATAGGGGCCAGACACAGAGTACTAAGATCATTCTATGTACATGCCGTCAGGCCCATTGTAGACTATGCCTCCCTCGCTCTGATTGGCATTAAGAGAAAATATAAAGACCAACTGGAGACAGTCCAAAACGAAGCCGCCAGGGTCATTCTGGGTGCCCCAAGGTGGGCGAAGGTCCTCAACCTACTAGTGGAGGCAAATCTTCTCCCCTTGGCCTCACGAATTGATCTAATGGCAGCACAATTCTTATCAAATGTCATCCAGTCTCCCAGGAACACAAGCCTAAGACATAAAATAGTCAGACGCCTAGAACGAGATAACGAGCTGTTTGCAAACAACTCCTGGCTGTCTCACACAGCCAGGGTGTTAATACGCCATCAGCTCAAAGAACCACTTCTCGCCAAGGGCATGGACTCCCCTCACCCTGACTTTGTCGAAGCTCCGCCGTGGGCACAAACCTCGATAGAGTTCTCGTCATGAGACTGGCAAGCAAAAAGAATGAATATTGTACGCCTAGCCTAAAGGCAGAAACCTAGAGGGTCATTGCAAACATCACCTCTCCGGGCAGCAGAACATATTACACGGATGGATCGGTCGATCCCTTGACCCACACTGCAGGCGCCGGCTTCGCAGCAATGGATGCCACAAAATCCATGAGGGTAACAGACAACGCCTCCTCGCTACAGGCAGAGGCAGTTGCTATCATGGGAGCACTGAGCCACGCGTCCGTGAGGGA
>NC_051388.1:17445488-17448972 GCF_015228065.2 Penaeus monodon
TTATATACAATTATAGTAAACTGAAGATGACTTATACATACCTATACTATAATATTGGGTTAATTAAATTTTGTGGAATTTCTATGCTTTTACATTTTCAATATACAACACATAAACTCTTATATATACATATAACACAGTTACTATGAAAATGGAAAAATGAAATGAATGGGTAAGTTTATGAAGGGAATTGATGAAATCCATTGCAGGGGACTAACTAGATCTGAAAAATAAATCTAAAAGATCCCAAATTTTATGTTTTAATGCTCTCTGTACACACATGTTATATAATTTATGTATATACACGTAAGATACAAATATAAATGCTCAAGGGGCTATAACTCAGATAACACTGGGTTTATTAATAATTGTACATATACTGAATAAAAACTAATATCGGACGGTTGTACCCCTGTTTACATAATGTAGCAAGAAAGTTCAGATAGGCTATTGATTACTTACAAGTAGTTAATTGTAACCCTCGCATTGAAGATTCACGGATGCTCTATAAATGAGCATTTTTAAAGCTGTATATTTTCTCAGTCAGTGACAAAACCCCTACTTAGAAAACAGAAGGCAACTTAGTTGCAGTCACAGACAACAATCAATAATTGATTTAGAAAAATGGAGTAATGCATATGCTCAACCGGGATGTAGAACTGCCACCCCTTTTGAAAAGTCTGGGGACAGATGTGGCAGAGATGAGGATGTGGAATTGCCACCCCTCTGGCATGGCCGGGGTCTGCTGAGGCAGCTTGACTGAGGTAGAGTCGCTAGGGCACGGTGAGCATGAGCCTCTTATATCATGGTACTGAGCACATGGGGAAACCCCATTGCTCAGATCTTCGGAAAAACGGATAAGGCACATACTCTGACAACACATGGCAGGACTTTTCTTGATCTTTCTGGGTGTGCTTTCGCTTGAACCCTCGACCACACTGTTGGCATTTAAAAGGCCTTTCCCAAGTATGTGTCCTTAGGTGCACTTGCAAGTTTGACTTCCGTTTCTTAGGAAATTGTTTGCCACAAATAGGACATGGTAGAATCTCTTCATATTAACCTTTGTATCCTGCGGCCAGATGGATCCAGGGGGTAGCAGCATGGAGCCAAAAAGGGGGTCCGGGTGGATGGTTGCTGAGGTAACCACTATGCCCTTGAGGACTCATCATACCAGACTCTTCTTGTTTCATTGACTTGGGAAATGACTTTGCTGACAAGTCCTTCTGGAACAAGGGAGATTTGGATCAGGCACTATCTAAAATCAGGAATAAATAACATGTTTAAAACCCAGCCATAGAAATACCCTGTATCCCAAACACCATCTGCACCATGCAATCTACCAGACATCTGCTAGTCTTTCCCTGGTCCCTTTATTTTTTGAGCAAATGCGGGAAAAAAGTCCCATGTTCAGTAGTGTTACAGTTCAGGATGTAACTAAGTATTATACTGTCAGTATCAGTAATGTACATAGTATGAGTTTTATCTTCTGAAAAGTTTCTAAGTCACTTGTTTACAAGGAAACCACTATCCTGTGAAGAATGTTACCCTTTCAATTAAGAAACAGACTGCTTTATGATCATAGATTACCCCTTTTGTTTTTTTTATAAGCCACACTAAGTAGCCAGTATGGAAACAACTATAATGATTACATTCTCATATACCTTTGGTTCATTTCATCTAGCAGGGATAAGTTGTATTATCTACTGATGTCCTAAAAACAGATAATGAAAAGATGGTTAATGTAATTTATCTTTTCAATTATTCATAAATAATGAAAAAAGCAACCTGCCAGCAAAATCTTAGAACTGCTGGAGGAAAACATAAAATCTAAAACACCTGTACATTATATCAATCATAGACTGATACCTTAAGTTTTGGCAAATTTTCAATCCCGAAGCTGAAAAAAACCAAAATAGCTTTCATTCTTCTATTAGCCATTAACACAGCAAAATGTCTGTCATAATAAGGTGTTTATAAAGACTTAAGCGGTCAGCAGTCTAGAAGTCTCTTGTCCTATGAATTTCCACTGTCAAAATGACCCACCCAAGAGTATAATTGTTAAGTATGTGGTGTGACAATTCTTGATCATAATAATAATATGAAAAAAAATACATATACTAAAATATCAAAAGGATTTTCCACAAAAAAACAGCACATTTTTCCTTCATTTATTGTGCACTTCTTACATATATGTCATTAGCAAATAAATTATGATTATACATATAAAACTTGTAAGCATTGTGACCAAGTATGTGATGCACTGCAAATTAATATTTATTACAATATATTCAAATAAATGATTTATTCTAAATTAAAAATTTTGGTGATTAAGTAGATTACGCCACAATCCAACATATACATTTTTTAAAGAAGAAATTTGAGACTAAGTTTATTAAAGCATTACCATTATCAAAAAAGTAGTAAAACAATGTGTACTAATTTACATTTCATATCATGGGGTCATTATACAATATAAACTTTTTTCACACACCAACCTTACAAGCAGTGCTAAAATTGATAGTACGGTGATGGGTGCATTCTTTTTTACATCACAGTATCATATTTAAGCCATTATGCAGATTAAGGCAAACGTTGTTTTTCGGAATAACAATGTCCCTGATTTGATTTGCTTGTAAGGAGTATATGTCACACATTTCATGCTTTTTATAAAAAGAAGAAAAAAAAAAAAAGAAAAGAAAAAAAAAAAATCTACCACATGATACTCTGGAATCCCTAGCTCTTGTCCTGTTGTTTTTCAGTCCAGCTCACTTGGTGAACATTGCGCACATGATGGTAGAGTGTGCCCGTTTGAGCAAAGCTCTTGCCACACACATGGCATGTGTACGGTCTCTCCCCGGTGTGTGTCCGTCTGTGCTCTATCAAGTACTGATTCAAAGTGAAACGTTTCCCACATATGTCACATATGTAGGGCTTAAAGTTTATGTGACTGCGGTAGTGCCGCTTGAGTGAGCCCAACACTTTGAATTCCTTCTGGCAGATAGGACATTTCAGGCCATGGCCCAGCAGCTGCTCACTAAGGGCATGAGGAGGTGGGCGACCCTGCAACAAGAGAGAGCGGCACTTTAGTAGCTTGTCTGGGCCAGCGGACAGTGAGCTCTCTGCCGGGCCTGGCTCTAGGACACCCATCCTAATCACTGGCACCAACTACTAGCCTACAGAAATTTTACTGCCACTACTACAACGAATGCCACAAGACCACCACAGCTGGTTAAACACACCATCGGTGCCTGTATGTCCATGCTGATGCTCTCACTTCCAAACTGCTACTTACTGAGTAGCAAATAATGGACAACACTGGGGGACACTCACAGTAGTAACAACACCCACTACATCCTGACAAAATTGAGAACAACCTTTAGTGATAAATTTTATAGTATCTAAAGTAATATGATTATTTTAGATATGGAAATATGTTGGGCAAACATATAATTTTATTCAGTATTTCACTTTAATTCATACCTTT
>NC_051388.1:17449072-17451572 GCF_015228065.2 Penaeus monodon
GAGAGAGAGAGAGAGAGAGGAGAGAAGAAGAGAGAGAGAGAGAAGAAACGGGAGAAAGAGAGAGAGGGAAAAGGGAAAAAGGGGAGAGAAGAGGAGGAGAGAGGGAGAGAGGGGGAGAGAGAGAGAGAGGAGAGAGAAGAGAGGGGAGAGAGAGAGAGAGAGAGAGAGAGAGAGGAGAGAGAGAGAGAGAGAGAGAAGAGAGAGAGAGAGAGAGAGAGAGAGAGAAGGATTAAAGAGACAGATAAGAAAGAGGAGAGAGAGGGGAGAGAGAGAGAGAGAGGGGGGAGAGGAGAGAGGGGGAAGAGAGAGAGAGAGGAGAGAGAGGAGAGAGAGAGAGAGAGAGAGAGAGAGAGAGAGAGAGAGAGAGAGAGAGAGGAGGAGAGAGAGAGAGAGAGATAGAGGGAAGGGTTAAAGGACAGATAAGGGAAAAGAGGAAAAGGAAGAGAGAGGACAGAGGAAGAGAGAGAGGAGGGGGGCAGAGGCAGGAGGATAGAGGAAGGGAAAAGGGATAGAGGGAGGGGGGGGAGAGGGAGAAAGGGAAAGGAAGAAGGAGGAAGAAACAAGGGGAGAGGGGGGGGGGGAGGGCAGGAGGAGGAAAGAGGACAGGGAGAGAGAGAAGAGAGAGAGAAAGAGGGGACGAGAAAGAGAGGAGAGAGGGAGAGAGAGAGAGAGAGAGAGAGAGAGATGGAAAGGGAGAAGGATGGGGAAAGGAAAGAGAAAGGAGAGAAAGAATGAGAGAAAAAAGAGAAGAAGAGAGAGAGGAGAGATGAGGAAGAGGAGAAGAGAGAGAGAGAGAGAGAGAGAGAGAGAGAGAGAGAGAGAGAGAGAGAGAGAGGGGGGGGGGCGAGGCAAACAGACAAAATACACAGACATGCAGACAGATGGAGACAAAGAGACCGATCAACCGACAAACAACCAGAAGCAGAGAGAGACAGAGTTAAAAGAAAAAAAAAAGCCAGGAGAGATGCAGTTTCCTCGCCAGTACACAGAAACATGGCAAAGGTACTCCACATGACGAACCACGACCTTGTCCTTGGTGCAATGCTGACTACGCGTACGTACGTTTGTGTGCGTTGAATGTGTGTGAGTAAGCGGGCGGAACCTGCGTGTTTAAGCAACAGAGCGGAAGTTCTACCTCGCGTGTTGCAAGTATGTTAGTCATCAAAGTGGAAGTGGTCAGAAGGTACCTCTCGTATGTCAGAAACCCTTCTTGGCTTTCTGCGCGACAGCCGCCGCATAGCACACATTGTACTACAGAACGCACGGTCTATGGCTGCAGTAATGATTGATTTTATTATTATTATTTTTTTTTTTTTTTTGGGGGGGGATATACATTGGATAATTAGGGCAGCTGTAGTGCATTACAATGGAGGCTTTGTTTCTGTCGGAGAGTTTTAGTGATGTATGATTTTTACCTGCAAAAGTAGATTTTTCAAAATAAAGAGTACATTATCACATGAATCCGACATAAAATATTCGACTCACAGTAACACGCTATACTTCATACCAGGTGATTAAATATATACCGCGTGCATATGTGTATGGATGCTGGGATATATGGACAGTCAGAAAAAAATCGTTATCGTTACCCTTTGCACAAACTGATACGAAAAATCGACGAAGTGGTGTGGAACATCGAGGCAAGGTAGTTAGCACTGTAATCAGGTGTTAGCAGAAAGAAGCGCTCAGCTCCTCATTAACCACAGAAGTACGCATGTAAAGGACGAAGGTTTGTATTTTTCTTAATGCCACGAAAAGAGTGGAAAGCCAAACATACACCTGCATTTGATAACAATATACGTAGGCCATATACTCTTTTTTCCTTGGTAAAAGTTTGCAACAGAACCACACTCCGTCAGAACTATTTCGAACTAAAATCCAAAACGCAAACACTACCACAAAGATCTGCCGTAGTCGGTGTATATTTTAATACTATAAACATCAAGAACGCCTAAAAATACGGTTGCAGTACGATATCTCATTACGTACTTTAGGTATTCTGTGTTCACTTTTTTTTAACAATCATGCAATTAATTACACAATATAAAATAAGCATATACAATTGTCTTTCAAATATAGCGTTCATCTCCTATACTTTAACCAGTTGAGTAGAGTTCTCAGTTTACCTACTAAGCATAAAATACAAACCAAGATTTCAAGCAAGTTTTGCGAAAGAAATAAAGCTTCAAACATGGCGGCATTACATCCAATCTAAAATTTCATAAAATATACACAACGAATTAATTTAATCACTTACTTGCGGTTGAATTGTTCGTCGATTCCTCTTGTGACTAATTCAGGATGACTATTTAGAAAGAATTCAATTAATCTTCACAGATAATTGCACCATTTGCACACTAACAAGACTTCTGGTCGCCAACACTACTAAAATGTAAACAATGTACGTAGTCCTCTAGTGACCAATTGACCAACTAAAGGTCCCGAAATGATAATTTGATAACGTGAAATTATTAAATAAAGATGTTTATAATTTTTGTGT
>NC_051388.1:17484072-17486572 GCF_015228065.2 Penaeus monodon
TGAATTCACTTCACTTTCTCTTTCTTTCACTCATTGTTGAAAATTGGTCTTATATTCTTCTTGCCCACTGCTCTCTATTGTTTCTTGTGCAAAAAAATATATAAAAGAAAGACAAGACATAAACTGAATGCACGTGGGCATATTTCATACGAAAATGATAAACACAAACACGCATGTAAATACAAGAAATAAACACAAATTATATACAACTAAGAGAACTCATGCATAAATTGTACCAATCACGAATAAATAAATGGTATACAGCACAAAGATGCATACAAACACACGAGGAGACACAAACAAGACAACAATACTTCCCTCTCTCTCTGCGACGGTGAATTTAGGTACAGTTCTTCCGGTGGTGCAACATTCACCGTGTACTTTCGTTTTCCATATGCCTGTAACGCTGACCGTGTTGGAGATGATGCGAAGTGTAGATCATAAGAAAGGGTTTGTATTTTAGGGAGGAATAATTAGGGATTTTTATAAGTTATGTATTGATGGCAGGTTAGGGAACTTCGCTGGAGGTTTGGGGAACTTTATTTTATTTTATTTTTTATTATTATTATTATCTTTTTAAGGTTTATGTATTAAGGGAAGTTTGGCGATAATGATGGCAATAGGTGGAATTTATATGAATGATGGAGGGAATTTCGATATCTGACTTGTGGAGAGAGGGGATATCTTAATGCACAGCTGTGAAAGCATTAACAAGGGATGGAGAATATATGATGCCGTGGAAAGGGAACGAAAGCTGAAATGAAAAGAAAAAAGTGGAAAGGACGATGCAGAAAATATCAAAAGATAATATCAATGACGTAATAATTAAATTAAAAGAAAAACAAACAAAGGTAGTACGAAAGATGTCAGAGAAGGAAATGTTAAAAAGGCGGCATAAAGAGTGAAAGGGAAAACAGTGGAGGAGGGTGAAGGGAGAGAGAGAGAGGCGAGGCGAGGGAGTAGTGAAGGTAGAGGGAAAGTGAGAGGGAGGGTGAGAAGTGAAAGTAAAGAAGGAGAGGCTCGGTAAACAACGAGAAATATGGGCTTTGGGTACAAGAGTGAAGGGGGAAGAGAGGGAGATGAGGAGAGAGGAGGGTTAGCGGGAGTGGAAACGGAAGATAAAAATGAAAGAAGGGAAGGGGAGAGGGGAGGCGAGCGAAGGTCTGACGATGAGCTATTCCGAAAAGGAACTTTCATAATTCGACACGAAATGGTTATTTTGATGTTAGAAGATGTAGATTTCCTTGTTTTGAAAATTATAAAAAATATAGAGATACATGTACACACACTGATAACGGTGGATGCTAATGGTAACGATAATTGACTACAGATATAAAACACCAAAATTGCGACTTGTGTTTTTGCATCCATCATAATATTCTAAGCATGTTTTGTTTTTGTTTTGTTTTGTTTTTATATATACTCTCAAACGTACAGAGGTTATCAAAAAGACAAGACATAACAACTGTTCATAGGCAAAGGTGCCAATGATCGATAAAACACGAAATAATGCGCTCCGGTTGAGTAATCATATGAAAAGGCTTTGGCCGCACTGATGCCATGAGTCAGGAGGCGCAGCTGTTGATCATGTCCGCAGTGAACAATGCCAGGCGGATGGATCTAACATACGCAGGAAAGGTAGATCGATATTACGTGAGGTAACTACGGCTGCTCCCGCCAGGTTGCAAACAGCTGCCTCGACACATGCAAAGTCCACAAACACTGGCTGTAATCAGAGCAGTATGTTCGCTAATGCTTAGTGGCAAACACATGCTGATTTTCCTGTTTATGCAGAGGGATACATAGTGTCATAAATATTCACATGATGCTATGGGATTTATTACCAATTATTATTCAAATAAGGTCCATTGAAGCCTGAGATAAAGAGTCCAATTGTGGATTTCGTGATAAACTTATCACCCACATTCAAACTCTTCCTTACTCTCCTAGCTCCAATCTGAGCATCATTTCCGGCATGTCACACAGCACAACAGCTCATCTCAGTTTCAAGTAACATTCAGAGCCTATGCATCCATCAATCACAACATATTTTAATGATTGTACCACAGTAACAAATGAATGAAGTGAAATACGACTGGCGACACAAGGCATCGCGCACAGGCTCCTCCCTCCGTGGTTGGCGATTGGCTGACGATTGTTGTGTTTTATACGATCGCAGACATGGCGTTGTAAACACAGAAGCTTTATCATATACCAATTTTCTGCTTTTGTACAGTAGTTTTATAAGGTAAGTGTATTCCATATTGTAGTTTAATATGTATAGAACCCCTGTGCATGCAGTGCTACGTCCATACGAAGAGAAAGTAAAAGTTAGAGGGTGGGAAAGCTACGCCAAGGCCATCCGCTTGTGAGGTAGACTTTCGCTGGCAGTGTGGCTGGGCTAGTGTTAACACACTTACAGTTGTAGTGGATCTGTGGTGTGGAACTGTGGTGGAGGTGCGCTGTGGTGCTGTCTCGTACATGTGCAGGACTCAAAGCA